>NW_025764375.1:0-202664 GCF_021015755.1 Lentinula edodes
ACGGTGTAACGGCGGTGTTGTTAATAACTTCACTACTGTCCCACTTGACCTCCCGCACTTAGACACCTTGTGACCTCTGGCATGGTTACACGGTGTACATGATCTTAACAAGGGTCCTGTATGTGCGCCGGGGAATGTACGCGTCTCGGGGAAGTCATCAGGCGCTCGGGTAACGGAGCTGTCTTGGGGGGGTTTATGACATATGGGAGCTTTTGGTTGGTGCTGGGACAGGTCTGGTGGCGGTCAGGGCATGGCAGCGTGTCGGTGAAGGACGTTTGGGTAAGTATATGGTGGTACTTAGGGAGGTGTAGGGGTGTAGGGAAGGTGCAGGAGGAAGGTGCATGATGGTACTTGGGGAGGTGGATAAAGTGTGTGACAATGTGTGGCGGGTACTGGGGCTGGTCTGGTTGTAGGCAGGGCATGACACCTGAGTGTCGTGTTTGTGCTCGATCTGATTTAATTCCTAGCCTAGCGAGAAGGGATCACATGAGTTTAGCTGCAAACTGGGGTCCACGGTCGGATTTAAAGTGAAGGGGAAGACCATGTAGGCGGAAGATCTCTCCATAGTAAATATCGGCAACACCTTCGGCTGTGATGGAGCTGGTGCAAGGAATAGCATGGATTTGTTTTCCATACAGGTCTGTGCAGACCAAGACAGCATCGTAGCCTTGGGAGTTAGGTAGCTGTGTTATCAGGTCAACCCCTACCTCTTCCCATAGACCAGATGGTACATCTAATGGTTGAGTTATGGCCCGTGGGTGTTGTTGGATCTTCTTACGGGCACAAACCTCGCATCCCTCAACGTATTTCTCCACAAAAGAGCGCAGCGTTGGCCACCAGAAATGGGTACTGACCAAGTCGAGTGTCCCGTGTAGTCCGGGGTGTCCTGCAGTTGGATGGTCATGGCATTGACGGAGTACCTCGGTGCGTAGGTCGTCGTTTGCTGGTATGTATACTCAACCTCGGTAGTAAACCAACCCATTGTCCTCTTCCCATTCAGCTATCCCATTGGCCAAGCGCTGTAGTCCGTGCTCTTTGACTGTTTTGAGACCTTCCAATACCTGTGCTTCCCGTTCTGAGGCTTTCCGGATACAATCTGTTAAGATCATGTACACCGTGTAACCGTGCCGAAGCCACAAGGTGTCTAAGTGCGGAAGACGAGTGGGACAGTAGTGAAGTTATTAACAACACCGCCGTTACGCCGTTAGTCCCCGGAGATTGAGAGTATAGAGAGGAGGAGCTAAGTAGCAGCCAGGTCCGAGCGGCGGTATCGCCGATGACGAGGAGCGAACCAGAGAACGTCTAAGTCCTAAGGTTATAGTAGAGAGTACTTCAAGGCGATGAGCCTGAAGACTTAGAGGAGCACAGAGTTAAGGAGGGAATCTAAGTCGATCTAAGTCGATAATTAAACTGAGGAACTACAGTAGCGTACAGGCAGTATTTATATCTACGGATCGGCGCATCGGTGCAGAGCGCCAGACTAACTACTAGGAGCTATACGAGTAGTACCTGCAGGGTAGAGTAAAAGACAATAAGGAGAGACTAGAACGAAAGGGTATGTGTAGCGAGAAAGAACAATAAGAAGAGATTACAACAAGGAATGGATCTTCGGAATCCCGAGCGGCGGAATGGAGGCCCGCAGCATGGACTTGACACAATCCTCTAAGGGGTTCCGTAGGATTGAAGCTTCAATTTTTACAAAGTGGCCAGGTTTTAGGACTGTCTGTTGCCGGTTATCATCACTGTCCGATACATGATGAACTGCCATGCAGGAGAGGGCATCAGCTTGGGTGTTTACTCTGCCGTAACGGTGGATCATATGAAAGTCAAACCGTGACAGATAGAGGGCCCATCGGGCTTGTGGGCAGGTGAGATCTTGTGCAGTGCGCCAGAATTCGAGGTTTGAATGGTCCGTGGTGATGTCGAACGGTTGGGGAAGTCCTTCTAGGAAGTTCCTCCGGTCCTTCGGTGCTTCAATGATGGCAAGCATCTCTCGGTTGTAGGTTTCGTAGTTTCGTTCCGCTGGCTGCATGGATGCCGGTCTGAAGGCTACCGGATGCCACTGGCCATTGTCTTGCTTCTGCACAAGGGCGCCTCCCGTGGCAAAGCCTGATGCGTCTACCTCGATTCGAGTAGGCCTGTCTGGTGTCCATAGAGCAAGGATTGGTGCAGAGATGAAGGCTTCTTGAAGGGTGTCAAATGCTTTCTGTTGAGTGTTGGTCCAGGTAAAGCTGATGTCTTTCCGAGTAAGGTCGTTCAGGGGCCTGGCTATCCTTGCAAAGTTCCGGATAAAGCGCCGGTAGAAGTTGGCAAATCCAAGGAATCCTCGTAGCTCTCTAAGATTAGTGGGGACTGGCCAGTCGTGAACTGCAGCTACCTTTACCGGGTCCATCCTCACCTCCCCTTCCGATATAATAAGGCCTAGATATTCAATGCAAATCCCAAGAACCCTTGTAGTTCCCGAAGGTTAGTAGGGACTGGCCAGTCACAAACAGCCGCTACTTTTACCGGATCCATTCTCACCTCCCCTTCTGAGATGATAAGTCCAGGGTATTCAATCTGTTGTTGTTCGAATTCACATTTTTTGGGTCATAGATAGAGGTCGTGCTTTTCTAACCGAGTTAATACTTCCCATACCACTTGTCGGTGTTCCTCGAGGTCATCACTGAAGATAAGGATGTCATCTAGGTAAACTGCCACCTTGCTGGCTGCAATGAGATCAGCAAATATAGTGTTCATAAGTGCTTGGAATGTGGCAGGGGAATTTGTGAGACCAAAGAACATAACCTTAGGCTCAAACAAGCCTCGGTTTGTTGCGAACGCGCCTTTCCATTCATGCCCCTTCTTAATCCGTATGTTATTGTAGCCCCAGCAAACGTCAAACTTCGTGAAGTATCTTGCTCCCTGAAGCTGGCTAATGATGTCAGCAACTAATGGGAGAGGGTATTGGTTCTTCACAGTGTACTCGTTCAGTTTCCGGTAGTCTTGTACAAAACGGAGTTTCCCATCCTTCTTCTTTACGAAGAAGACCGGTGATGAGATTGGTGATTTTGAGGGGACGATATAGCCTTTCCGTAGGTTTTCTTCTAGGAAACGATCCAACTCCTCCTGCTCGTTTAGGGACATGGGGTAAATCTTGGTGCACATGGTTGCTGGTGTTCCAGGTATGAGATCAACTGCATGGTCCCAAGGCTGGTGGGCAGGTAATCGTTCAGAGGCAGATTCTGAGAAAACCTTCTTGAAATCACGGTACTGCTCAGGAACCATTTCTTCAAAGGTTTTAACAGGTTTGTCTCGGTTGGCTTCCTCTGCTAGCTGCTGGGAGTAAGTGAATCCTGTGGCGCACCAGACTTCCTCTGTCTGTTCCTCTAGGATTCTGTTGATTCGCTCTCTTCAAGGGTTGCTTCCAGTGGCACCTCAATGTGAGGGGGTTCAGCGGGAGGTTCCAGGTTCGGGAGTTCAAGGATCGGGCTCTCTGTGTTAGTGGCGGCTAGATGAGAGTATAAGATCTCCTCGTCTGGGACTTCTTCTATCGCTACTCGAGGGGGCTTTACTGAAAGCCGTCCTTTCTCCCAATCAATCTCCGGATTTACCTTCCGTAGCCAGGGGAGTCCAAGGATGACGTCTTCACCTCCTAGGTTGGTAATCAGAAAGTCCATCCATCGCTCTTGATTATCCACTGTGAGTGCTAGGCATGCAAAATGGGTTATCCGTCCAGCTCAGTTAGGTGTTCCATCGATATTAAAAACATTGATTGGTTTATGCAGGGGTGCACATCTTACATGGTTCCAGGTGGCAAAGTCTTGGTTTAAAAACAGGGCGGTAGCTCCACAGTCTACCATGGCTGCAGTTGTTATACTATGATTCCTTTAGTCTCGCATGAATTCGGAAATGTGGGGAAGTGGAGTTTAATTCCCGGATCGACGATATTGTACATGATGGGTGCAAGTCATATGAAGAAGTAGCGAACATAACAAACTGATTATGGGGTACTCTCGGTGCAGCCGAAGTGGGTACCCTCTTTAAAAACCCTGTTGAAAGCCAGCGGACGAGGAGGACATAGCGTTAGCACGATCAAGTAATTCCCTTATTTGACCAATCTGGTTGGAAAAGTCCTGGTTAGGGGGGCTCGGAGTAGCAGGTACGGGTGCAGGAGCAGATATTGGGGTTGAGGAAGCAATCTGGATGGATTCATTTGGGATGGGAACAGGGAGAATGGCGCAGGTCCCGTAGCGGATATCTGTTGGCATCGAGGTTGCTGGTGTCGGCCTCGGTCTCGTCCTTTTTGCAAGGGGGTCTTTGTACAAGCAATGTTACAAACGACATGTATGGACCGACAAAATTGGAGACGAATTGGTTCAGATCACATGATAGCGAGGGAGAAACTGCCTGGCACTCTAGTCAATCACCGGATGACCTTGACACTCCTCCCCCTGAGACCGCAACCCCCAGACTGTTAGGGACGATATATGTCCACAGGAATACCAGAGATGGGGGCTATCAAATATGGGTTTGGTGCAGTCATGAAGGTACAGAGCGGGAGTTCTGGTGGCGGCCTGTAGATCTGGAGAATGAGCATTCCACACACCCCAAGATTACAATGAGGTCACTAAAGCTGACTTCAGGGGGGAAACCTAGTTGGGTTCTGAATAGCACGTTGACGACGTACCGAGCCCGGAGTGTAAAGCAGTCCAGGTCGCGACCCACCACAGGCTTGACATTAGGTTCTACAGAGTCGGTTAGTGCAGCGAAATGAGCTGTGTCGTGTTCTTCTTTTGTACTATCATCGCCTTGTATGGTACGAGTTCCCCGCGACTTATAGCATGTCGAAACCACGTAGTTTGACTCGTGGAATCGCCATGAGGAGGCAGTAAATGAAGGAGACTAGAAGGAAGCACAAATTGAAATATGTAAGTGATGATGGTCAGGTGTCATACTCTATCACCTGACCTGATCAAGTCTGTCGCGTCGTTCGCGTTCTACGTACAGGAAGTCACATTGAATCAGACCTGAGACCTCTGTATACCTTTGAGCAAGCACACTGCATTTTCTGTCACTTATGACATCTAAAGTCATGGCCCGTATGCTGTACACAAGGCTGAATGAACTACATCTTACCAAAAACTCTCATTCGCAATAGTGAAGGTTGGTACATACTCATGGATGCAGAAGAAGAGCCACCTCATCATGGAGTATATGCTCCATCGCCGGTAATCCCCATACCCCCAATAATTCGACACAACTGATTCTCCGTCAGCGGGCATCCAACTTTCCACTGGCAATGCACTCTTGGAGGGACGACGACAAGGTTATTGACAGTGAGGATGAGGCGATAGAATATAGTAGCCGCTCTAGTGAATATAGTGACACAGATCGGAGCATCCTGGATGTTGTTGAGTTGAATGCTTTTGTGTCAATTGATTCACTGACTGAGCATGTTCTTGTATTTCACAGGACTTCCAACTACAGACAGTGCATCGGGTGCTGTAATTGTTCTGATTGAACACATAACCTTCCGTAGAGCTCAAGCAGTACTCCAAGGCCTACCATGACTGATATTGAGGATCTGATAGTTGGATTAACGACGAGTGCGTCCATCTCGTCAACCACTGATACTCAAATCCTCAGAAAGATGGTGAGTCTCTGAAGCATCGATATCTGCGCCTCATAATGATATATATTCGCCTTTATAGGACCCAGCCAGCACTCCGAAACCCACCACATGTGCCATTGATAGTCAGATACCCGAGTGTACGGAGAATGTTTCCATGTTGTTGAGCCCTGAAGCTCTATTTGGGCAGATGGTGAGTGTCTGAGTTGTATGGATCTTACAAAGTGCTCATCTACCTTGCAAAGACTACAGAACCTATTATGAGTGGCATCGAAGATCAGATTCCAACGAAGGCATCTTCATTGTTGACCACTGATACTCCGATGGAGGTGCATGCATTTTCTGGATCAATGTTGCATGTCTGACGATTTTCCATCATAGAATTTAGCCAGCTCTCTACCAGGACACACAATGGACAACCTCGATACTCGAGGGAAGAATGTGAGCTTAGACATGAATTCCGTCTGCAAATTTAGTCTCATGTCGCCATCTGTTCAGATCTCAGCCAGTCCTTCGGAGGGACCAGGTCGTCCGGCAGATGATCCGGGTCGTTTTCCTGAGGGACCAGGACATCCTTCGGAAGGCCCAGAACACCCAAAATGGTTTCAAAATGTTGTTGTGAGTATGTCATACATTGGCGCCATGGACTAATGTGTACCTCCATTTGAGTAGATAGTTGATGACCTTCAACTCTCCCGAATTTTGTTCAAGGCGGGTGCTCTGATTTACCTGCTCTTCCTCATCAGAGTGCTTCAGAAGATCTATGCAACGTTTTGGAGCCAACCCCTTGCTGTTGCTGTTGGAAATCTGACTTTGAGTATTGTGTTGTTCATTCTGATCCATTACCATCCCCCAATGCCAGTCCAACTCAAAGTCACTAAAAAGGTGAGTGTTACATGCTAGAGCAAATGCTTCCATTACTCATTGCCAAAAAAGTTCGGAATTCCACAAGTTGCAATTGATGCTAAGATCTTTATAGGGTCCTTCACATGTGTCTCATTCATGATAAAGATGGTCCTCATTATCGGAGAGTTAGTAGCTTATTAGGAGCTGTAAATCTTCATTCAACTCAATGTAAAGTTTGATGCAAAGAATCAATTGCGATGATCACATTGTAGTGTTCTTGATGAAAACATGAATCATGATCAGAACCATATTCAGTATGTACAGTAGGAATCAATAGATTATACCAAAATCATCTCCCCGTCAGATCGGCAAGTTGCATTCTTTCTTGAGATATTCGACTGCGAGCAAATCGTTCTTGTTCAAAAGTGTGTGGGCCCTTTGGAACTTCAAGTGTGTATGCCATTCTTGAGGAGTCCTCAAGACCACTGGCTCCGTAGAGTTTTGAATTTTAGTCAGTCGCTTTTGAAACCAATCTTCGGCATCTTTTGACCAAAATCCACAGTTGAGCCCACATGTTTTCCAAAAGTTCGGACAAGGCCACCAGGATCGCATTGCAGTCTAACAAAGGAATGAGAGACAGGCATCGAAAAAGGTTAGCACATACCTGTAGCAACCTCATATGTACCACATATGAGATCAATTTCTTCAGTTGTCAGTTGTTCATCCCAGAATGCACGGCCTCGGCCCACTTCCCACACACAAAGTGCATGCTCTCCTTCTTGCAGAGCATGTACAGTAGGTCCATCACAGACATCATCTTCATTGACAATCTCGCGAGCTAATCGAGCAACTATGCCCCCACTTAACAATGCAGCACGACCCCTAGCTGAGCGTAAGAACTCGTCACGAACAACCTCATATGCACGATAATCTTGTGAATTGGGAAGAAATCTGGCTGGACGAAAGCTGAGAACCGCAGGTTGACGGCGTGGGATCACCTTGCATATTCGAGGAGGATAGCTAGCTACCAGTGTATTGAAAGACAGACCCTCTTTGATTAAACACTTGATGATATCTACTGTTCCTGGACCCCACTTTCTACGAGCTATCTCCAAAACAGTGGCTGTGCTGTGTAATGCAATAAGATATGGCTCATCATCTGTAGCATTCCTGATAGCCAAATCATATTCTTGGGGTGCATGCCGTAGATCTACTGCTTCTAACAATTGCATGACAAGATTGATTATCTGTAGCTTGATATGATTGTCTGGTCCATCAGGTACAGGCGGGCGTCCACATCCAAGCAGGCCCAATACTTTCTTCCAAAGCCTAGGTAGAACCACGACTTCTCTATTGTCTTGGATGGGTCGTTTTAGGAACCCGAATCAATGGTGGGCAAGATCTTCAATGGCCGCTGAGAGAGTTACGGGTACCGTGGGCGAGTGCTTTGTTGGTTGGAGATGAGCAACATAAGTATATGAGGAAGCGGGGCCGACATCATGGCCCACTTCTGCATTTGATTGTGAGCGGTAACGAGCTTGCCTCGTTTTTGTGTGAAAGAGAAAGGAAGGAATCTAATGGGCACTCCAACCAACCAATCTAATACACAATATGCAAGTTCACTGCTATCAAATTTATTTAATAGCAAGGGGTAGCATTGGCAAAGGTTCCGCAAAGCTTTGAGAGCTAAGTAAGAAGCTTTAATCAATCAATTTGAATCGTTCTAAGGATTTGATATATTCCTTTGATCAAGGTAGATTCAGCACGATTTGTGCTTTGATTGTATTGATATGGGTATATCAAGAATTGGGGGTTTGAATCAAAGTAAATTAAAACCAAAACACACAGACCCCTACGGAGGGCTAGAACTATGTGCTGGCACAACCACACAGCGTGATTTGCCCTTAAGACCAACAACTGATCCTAAGTTCGAAGAATACCCAACAACTGGATATACTTCTCGCAGTCACAAGGAGCAGAACACAACATTCCTATACTCACAAGTGCCGGGCCCGAATGGCTGCTAGCGAAGAGGTTTCAGTCTGGCGGGAGTGTGTCTTTCCTTTTTACAGATTAGCACTGCAACGTCGTCCCAAAATCACTTGTATTCCAGATACATCAGATCGCTATTTATACATACAGAATATAGAGTCGCACAGTACAATTAATTTAATACAATAAACGTTCGGAACCGCAAGGAAACTTCTACACTCGGTCAGATACCATTTAATTTGAATCTACATGTCCTTATTTGGTCCACAATGGTTCCAAGATTCTAGTATACCTCCAAACATAGGTAGGTACTTCGATATTCATTTAATTTAATTGTTTTTAGAGAATGACTCGAATGGTATTCAGCTGTCATTGCTGTTCAACACTTACTTTGATTGTTTGTCACCTCGTCCGGAGGCAAATCAGCTCTCCTCGATTCTAATCCTATCAATCTGATTCATCTGGATCAAACTAATTGCTTCTCTCTTTCAATAGACACCCATTGTGCCTATACTCTATCAAGGGAGTTACGCATAGTATTCATTTAATTGCATTCTTCAATATTTTCTATGTCAGGACTCTTTGACATTCATTTGATATGTCTTCGGAGCCTCACAGTACTTCGATCGTTCTTCTAGTCATTTTCCTCAACCATGCAACTTGATTGGTCTATTAGACTAAATCACAGTCTTTTTAGATTAATGCATGATCTTGTTCTAGAAGGAGTATTTGATAATTCCTGAGTTCTAGAAAGTCATTTCGAGTCAATCCTCGGCTCATGGTCACTTGAGTAAGTTCTTCCAAACTCCTGCCAGTGTAAGGTCCAATAAGAATACCCTTGGTATGTCATACGTGAATGGTCATCCTTCGGATGTAGTCCGAATCTGGTATAATCCTGCTTGACAAACAGGTAGACTGTTATCCGAAGGTAGTATCGGGGATGGGTAAACTAACCAACTTGTGGTAGTATGGGTATATGGTCCCTTCAACTTATTAGACTGATTCAGTATTGACTTTGACTGTCAATCTGGGTCTCAATTACAGTCCTCTTGATACAAATCTATATGTGAAAATGTCACAATTCACAGCATAGACGTCTAGCCAAAATTTAGGCGTGTCAGCGGGTAGAGATAAAAAATCATTGTCGGAGTCATCCCCGAAGGAGTCTGAATCACCACCGTCAGGATCCAGGTCCGTGCAGACCTCCCATTCATCAGCAATGGAATCATATCACCATTGGCTTGGGCTGTATCTCTCCCAGATATCCTCATAGTTGCTCTTTCCCACAGCTGTCCACACCCTGATACCCTCTACAAGATCCCAGTAATAGACACGAGCACCTGTCCGACCCGGAGGTCAATCTCTCCTAGCGTTTTCTTCCCGCTGTAAGCGAGATTGCCGTTCGGATGCCGCCTCTGATATGATAATTTTGAGTCTATGAGCTTCTCTGCATTGGATGAATGTGAATATGTCCTCATTGTGATGGGGAAAGCTTCCACCAGTGATACGTGGATACCACAATTTAGGCTTATGAGTAGATACCTCTGTGCTGTTGAAAAAATGGCCTTCTGATAACGGTGGTGGATAAGATGTTTGTGTCGCGGAAAGGTTGTCAATCGTGGTAGTATTGGGAATTGGAAACGTGACGGGATTAGGAAAGGGGATCACAAAGTTGAAAAATTTTGGAATAGACCAATCATGAGTTTGACCCCAGTATAACATCAAAGGCATTTTGGAATCGAGGAATACAGGGAGCCAGGGAAGACACCCAGAATTGTGCACATCGACAAATGTACCGACTGGTGGAATATCCATGATTTGGTCAAGATACGCAAGCCAATCATAGCTGATTGACGTTTCTCTACGAAGTAGCTCTTGCCATTCCCACTTCGCAGGAACAGGCCCCCGGCGAAGTTCCACATACTCCTTCTGTCTCTTACCCAAGAAAGAATCGTCCTCATTGGGTGGAGTGTGCAAAGCAACGAGATTAACCCATTTGTTCTCCAAATGATATAGCATTTGAACGAAGAATGAGATACAGGCAATCAAAGGAATGAATGCTTGACAAGATCGCATTCCTGCTCTACGCGCCTCTAATTCCGTTTTTCAACATTTATGATACCCATAGAAGTTTGGTAGTGGCCAGAGGCGGAAATCGTCAGGAATCGCTAGCCGGTTGATTTTCATACAGGCACGTTGAAACGCGCGCATATTTCTCTCTAACGAGTCCCAATCTTCTTATAGTGACGAGCTAAGAGCGTAAGAATTTGACTGGCCGTCTTTCTCAATTGGTAGGGTGCTGAATCCATGGTCAAGGCATTTCAAGCAATGGAATTTGAATGGGTTGCTGCTGGGAGCGAATCCCAGGAAGGGGATTGAGGAAGTCACCCAGCGTGGTGTATAAAAATCGGGGAGCGTGGCTGAATTTGGACTGGGAATCAGGTTTTGTTTTCGGGAGGGCACGATGGGAAAGTTGTGCGGCCTACGACTGAGGCAAGTAAACACATCGTTGTCTATCAGCGCATGGAAGCTGGATAGGTCAGCTTCCTGAGACCTCGCAAGCATACAAGTCACCTCTTATGGTCAGATAGCATTAAGACCCAAACATGCTATTCATTATAAAGGAGGTGCTTACTCTCCATCACTTCGAACGTTGTCCGGTTAAGCGCAAAGAGGAGTTGATACTGACGATATTGCAATAAGGATATTTATTCGAAGGTACCTTCAGCACTTCATACCCAGTTTGACCAGATAGAAGCCTGACGAAGAACTCAGATAGATAGATAGATAGAGTGTTTTAGATTTTCAGGAATCAAAATCTAATGTCAAGTCATGTGCACCACGTGCTGCCTTGCTTATTCGACCATTAATTCGATGTCGATGTCCTGTTTACTGTCTTCTCCCAGTTGCTCCAGGTAATAAACTGGTTCTGCTCACATACAATACACATACAATAAACCTCGAGGATCCTAGCACCTGGACCAGGATTTCGACCGAACTCAAGATCAACGCGTGCAAAGAATGACTGGATGTTAGATCAAGGAGCGACGTAGGTAAAGAACGATCAAGTATCTAAGGAACGAGGATTGAAAAGAATAAAAAAACTATAGGAGGGTCGAATGAATGTATGAATGTAGCTGATAGGTCAAGATAAATAACATGAGGTATGTTTTTATTTTAATGGAAAGCTAACGAACAAAAATTGTGGGCATAGAGTTGATACAACAAAAAGGATGGCATGGTGAGCAGGCATGGAGACGTGGTCAACACAGGACTATAAATTAAGTAGATGAGGGCATAGTGTCAAGTCCATGCCTCGGGCCTCCATCCCGCCGCTCGGTACTCCGAAGATCCACTCGTTTGTCATGCCCTGGCTACAACCAGACCAGTCCCAGTAACCACCACATGTTGCCATACGTCCTACCCACCTCCTGTATGTCCTCCGCACCTCCCCAAGTACCACCAGACACCTCCCCAAGTATTTCTGACGCCACTACCCAAACGTCCTTCACCCCGACACGCGTACGAAAGCCCTCTAGCCGATAACCCCTTTAAGTATTAATCTCGATTACCTCCCTCCCTCCGATTAGCTACCTCATGCCTCCAGATGTTCTCTTGTTCACTTCCCGTACCTATTTAAGTAACGCCGCAATGTCCTGAAGCCCCAGCTTGGTATATTTTGAACACACACCCTTTTGCATAGGTCCAGTCCCTGTCCCTTTGTACCTGCTAACCATACGGATTTCTCTTTACTCTCTGTTTCATTACCTCTGTTTCTCTCAACTCTTGTCTATCGTCTCTGTGATCGTCTATACGATCCATTACACGCTTTTACTTCACGTCTAAGCAATCCGAGTGAGTTCCCGAGCTCCCTCGAACAATACTAAAGCTCCCCAATGCCTACCGCCTTGGCGAGCTAACCTCCCCAAACCTCCTCAAGCTCCCTAGCTATTCTATAGGCTTCAGGACCTCGATCTAGGTAATGTCGAAGCTACCCCTCACGTCGAACTACGTACTGCTTCTCCATTACCACCTCCCACACTCGAGGACGTCCATCCTCAAGCCTAGCCCCCAGGGACCTACCCTCCCTGGCACATCCCTTCTCGGGAGCTTACAACCTCGAGACCCATCTACACATACGACCTACTCGATCCTATATTGACGTTCTAGCGAGTACAACTCCTACTACGCAATATTGTACGGTCCCGCACTCCTCCTTAACCTCCCTACGCCTTAGGGACCTCCCTGGACCTCCTAGGAACCCCTCAAGGGTCACCATCCCGTCGTTCCAGCCACTACTAGGTCATTCCCGTCCTCGGTCGCGGTTCCCGTAGCTCCCTTCGAGCTCCAGCCTGCTCCTAGCATGCTACAACATAAACCTCCACATACCAAAACCTACCCTAAGACCTATTTTGACCCAGGTCTTACATCGTTATTGTAATCTCTTCTTATTGTTCTTTCTCGCTACACATACCCTTTTGTTCTAGTCTCTCCTTATTGTTTTTCACTCTACCCTGCAGGTACTACTCGTATAGCTCCTAGTAGTTAGTCTGGCGCTCCGCACCACTGCGCCGTTCCATAGATATAAATACTGCCTGTACGCTACTGTAGTTCCTCAGTTTAATTATCGACTTAGATTCCCTCCTTAACTCTGTGCTCCTCTAAGCCTTCAGGCTCATCGCCTTGAAGTACTCTCTACTATAACCTGAGGACTTAGACGTTCTTTGGTTCGCTCCTCGTCACCAGCGGTACCGCCGCTCCGACTTGGCTGCTACTTAGCTCCTCCCTCTATACTCTTGATCTCCGGGGACTAACGGCGTAACGGCGGTGTTGTTAATAACTTCACTACTGTCCCACTCGTCTTCTGCACTTAGACACCTTGTGGCCCTGGCACAGTTACACGGTGTACATGATCTTAACACATAGGTGAGTGAAAAGATAATGAGTTAAAACCTAGGTCACGATCGAGCACCGTAGGTAAAAGCGGAAAGAAAACGCCTAACCCCTAGTGATGTGCTTCAGACGAGTTCCCTTTTCAATGTGACTTCCAACGTTTCTCGAGAACCTGTGATAGAAGTGTTAAGATCTGCATGACTCCGTGGACTTGGGAATTCTACTTACACAGTGAGGACTCGTTTGATTGCTTCATCCCTCTCGTTCGCATTCCCGTACTTAGGCACGTACTCTAAGAACCTCTCTGGCTCATAGACAGAGTAGAAGAATATGGCGATCTCGCCCTTGAATCTCTCCTTCACGCCGTATGTTATCAAAGATTCGTTATTGTTGGGAGAGCTTTGATCGTATGCCGCATACATAGTATTGCCTTTGATCGACAATGACTTTTAGCTTGTAGATGTCATCTACCATTGATTCTGCCGAAAACCCCTCCCGTACATTGATGTATTGTTGGTGCTTGTGGCGGCTCGAAAGAGTGGATGGGAACTTTTTGATTTTTGTTATTGCACGATCCATTCCAAAGTAGAGACCTGTCGTTGACCCTTCTACCTGCAGAAGCAATTTAATATCATTCCTGATAAAATATACGAATATTCTTACCTTATCGAGTTCCTGTTGGGGCATAACACCTCTGTTGAACAGGGGGATAAGAATGGTGTGACTAGGAGAAAGACGTCTTCTTGCTACGGGTGTTCCATTTCTGGAGGAACAACTGGAACGAGATCAAATTTGAGATGATGAAGCCATAACAAAATGCAGAGTAGGTTCAAAATGCCACAGGGATCTGTTTTGACAAACCATTTCTTAAGGACCTCAGCACGCTTTAAACACGACTCTTTGATGTTTTAGTCTCTGGATTTTTTTCTCAATTATTTTGACAAAAATATTCCGCAAAACCTTGGGCCTCCAGTGACAAGCAGGGATATTCAAGTACAACCCCGTACAACCCCTCGAGAAACAGAAAACGATACATAGGTTTGACCGAGAATGCTAGGACGTTTTCTAGCAGGTGAGTTTGTTCTTTATCCTCGTAGTGTTTCTTTCCCGCATTCAAAGCTCATGACTAACGAGTCAAGAACGCTCTGGCTTCAGGTTTTAGGGATATGCAATTAACGACAAAGATCATTTGAGAATAACGAAATTTTGGTCATAATTTGTGTATGGAATTGGGTTTCATGGGGATATGCAAACATGGCAAACTCGAACACCCCATATTCCGGGTAGTCAGAAATGATGTATGTTCTTCATGCATGACTGGTTTTGAACCCTTTCACTATTCGAGCAACTTGGTTCTTGCTCCCGTCCTTTATTAGGAAGCTTGCTTAATTCAATGAGTAGATTCAAATACCTGTAACTTCTTGTAAAATATGCTCCTCTGTAGGACTCGTCTTGAAACTCTTTGTGATTTCAATAACAGAATCGAGATCTTGAGACCGCATCAATCTGGACTTCGTACTAACCCCAACGAGAGAACAATGGTGAATGTTAGCGAGACTATGCAAGTCGGCTGTATCCTGGCTGTATCTTATCGATGGCCCAAACAGGTCGGGTTAGTCATAATACCGCTGTCCAAAGTTGCAGTATTAGGAAGGGACATTGTGGGGTAGCCTCATGTATACGTATTACGCTGGTAGTCCAAAAAACAAATTTGCCTACTACCAGCCTACCTACCTACATCTGCCGACGTGACGTGAGATGACCATCATACCCGCAAAACAGCTTCTTTGACCGTCGAACAGTCAAGTATACTATGAGCTTAGCGTTGGATGTGACAGTAGATCACACAGTGCATCTTGAAGGGTTTCCTATAAATGCGAAAGATGTACAGGATATGATAGAATATGATATGCAAAGCGCGACAACTCCCAGATTTTACAACCAGCTATCCATGTTATCACAGTTTCGCTTATGCCTTGACAATCTTTCATTAAAGATCCTCCCGTATAAAGGACTATTGACACGCACCAGTAACTCTCCCAAGGCATCGAACAGTTTGGTGACTTTTGTCAAGAAAGGTGATGATGCAGCAGCAGCTATCACAGGAGATGGGGAAGGGAACGGTGCCACAGGAGGAGATGATTTGAAGAAGTACGCTGAAAACTTCTCCAATGTGGCTTCTGACCACAAAGGCGATGACCACAATGATAAAGCGAAGATTAATCCCATCACGGGAAGGACTACCTGCCCAATTCTGAGGACAGATACAAACTGTGAAGCATTTGATACTGGGACTTCTGTTCTAAGAGAACAACAACTCACTAGTTTTGGCATGATATACCAGAGCTTGGGAAATTGAAACGAGACGTCCTTCTTATCCTCCTCAATCCACAGTATGATCCTTGTGTGCTGTTTGCGATTTCCGTCACCAGTGGCTATCATTTGATAGCGACTATCTATATCGATATAGGCCTATTATCAGATCAGCAGGGACTAGCACAACGTCACAAGAATATACTACCAAGGAAGTTACCCAGGTTTGATCTGTATGGCGAAAGGAGGAGGTAGCTCAGCAAAAAAGAACAGTGAGAGATTAGAATTTACCATTTCCGTGCTTCAAAGCTTGTAATTTTTCGGCACGCTTCACCTCTAAGATCAAAGCACAACCCTTAGTCGTACCCATGACTACTGGGGGAACATTGGACGAAAGATCCTGAGTCTGATGAGGGCTACTCATTTTCTTGAGCCTTGCGGGTATGACTTTGAATCAGGTGAGCCCTATGCGAGTATCCGTTGCGACAACCAATTTTGAGTCGGGGGATTGAGCCAAAGCAGTGCTAAAAATGGGTCAGACAACCACGGCTCGATTCTTTGTATGTGAGACATATATTCTTCCAAAATACCTTCTCGGCTCCTCCAATTCATATGAGTCATCTGGCCCAAAATACAAGGTGCTCTCCCATGTTTCAAGATTGAATTTCCTAAAGCCAAGTGTGGAGAAATATAAGATTCATAGTTATTTCAGAAGATTTCGCTCACCTAAAACCATTGTACAAGTATCCTATGAGGCATTCCTTTCCATGTTCGAGAAAATGCAACCCTGTTGCCATGATTGGATAGGTATCACCTTCACTGGGCTTTCCGAATGGGGTGGGGCGAGGGAGGCAATCATGGTATTTCCATTTCCCTGAACCTGTAAATTCAAGTTAGCTTGGATGATATCTCTTACAAAGCCAACAATTGCACATACTCTTCTTAAAGAAGAGCACATCAGCGCCTGAACAAACAAGGAGTTAGTCGCCACACTGGTTAAATACCATGGTTTGGATTATGGCGTCAGTCTTGTAGATGACTTCACTTTTCCGTCGATGAATCCACCGGTACCCCTAGTTTTGTTTTCAGAAACATTTATCGGAGCAAGAACATGTCACATATTATGGTTGGGTAAAAACAAATCACACCGCCATCCATGCTACCGACAAAGAGAGCATTGTCCCTCCATGTGACAGCGGTGAAAGGACAATCACCTTTTTCTTCCCAGGTCGTCGCAAATCCATGTTTTACGTTGTAGACGCGTATCATATTATCATTGCTGGCACTCGCCAAATAACAGCTATCTGGTGAAAATGCCAATGCATGTACACAGTCTGTAGGGGCCTCTATCGTGCCCAGCTGAGTATAGGAAGTTTTCATAAATCTTCAGTGGCCGTTCTGTTGCAGAAGTCAGGGAAAATCCAGCTCACATATCTGACACGAGGCTTGACACGAGCAAGTGGTTAGTACCGACGTCTCGACTGATGCGAACAATATAAATATTATTGAAGTTTGGCTAGGACACTGGCAGGGAACGCACTGTCCCTCTGTCCAAGGGCATCTAAAGAAAACACTATGACCGTATATAATGATATAAACTGCAACGATTCATTGCAGTTCCTGATGCGGGACCAATACAAACAGGTGTATATTCAATGATTCTTGGTACATAGACGATATCCAATTAAAATATGTGTGAGGCGCTGCGGTTAGTGGAAAAGAAATGAATACAGCGCCTTGGGAAGAAAGGATGCAGCTGACTGGTCAGGTGTGAGAGCACTGTGAAGCTTGTAAATACAGCAGCTGCTTCTCTAGCTCCTGTACATCTTCCCTCTTTTCGTCTATTAAAACAGAAATTATAGAATGGAGAGTCTTCAGCTCTTCCAACGGTCAAAGATCTGGAAGATTCTGACAGAGACATTAAAAAAATACACCCAGCAAAATATTTTCATACCTTGTTGAACTGCTAGATTTGTTGCACCAAGCTTGCTATCTCAGCACGAAGCTGTTCTATTTCACTTGTGGCGAGGGTGATTTGTCGCACAAATTGAGCAATTTCAGCCGCCTCGTCCAATACGGTGCGCACCTATGGGAGAGACATCAACGGTCTTTGGAAAAAGGTGCGGCAGATCACTTCACCCTGACCAACAACGTGATATAGCCTAATAGCTCTTCTGTTTGAACCCCTTCATGGCCAATGTTCTCAATCCGGATTCCAAGTCAAACGTTTAGCCTGATTGGGAATAAAGGGATCAATAACGATGATGAGTTCCATGGATGATTGTTGGTGCAATGTCAAACAATCTTATAAAGTGAAAAGCGAACTACCAACAGAGTTTGACTCTGTGGAGTAGTGGTACGGTGGTATTAGATTGATGAAGAGTTCGAAGTGTGATTTATTTCTTATTGACTGCATGTGACTTGTGACTTGTTCACTACTCTGCTCTTGACTGTCTAGTCCGGTTCCAAACCAGACGTAGATATCCAATGGACGACAAAGATCCTTTGAGGCTACATTAGAATGTCATGTTCGCGATAGGTTGCTTTGTCTCGCCTTAAAGTTCCTATTGTTTGTATGTCTGACGTGCCTACCACACGGTCTTGCCTGCTATAAAAACTGACTTGGATCATTCGGATAGAGCCGTATTCTTCCCAGTCCCTTCAATTTCACAGTCTTCATGGACACTCGCCACACCCTTTATCCAACCGGTAGATCTATCAATATCTGGCGTTCACTCAATGAAGAATTCCAAAGTTTGATGAAGATGCTACAAACAGCAGTCCACGAGCACGAGCGTGTCTTCTCTCAATGCCACCCAGGTCCCGATAGCTATAAATTTGTTGAGGTATGTTCGCACATCCAATTGACTGCTACATGTACTAAGTGTGCTTGATCTTTGACGCACCAAGAACAACCAAAGTCTCTCGCCTGCTTCTATACGGAAATCGTGAAACTCAAGACTTTGGTCAGAGAGCTATCGACCAAGGTACGTGTGGCATTCGACGAGGATGAGACAGCTCCACTTAAACCTCCGTTGATTAGATCACTCGCGTCAAACAACCTATAGGCTAGTGCTGGGTATCATAAAATTCTGTCTGGTATGATACGGTATCAAGAATTGAGCTTGTGGTATGATAAGTATCACTCGTATTATATGTATTATACCAGTATTATGTAAGCGCCGCAGGCGATTTTTTTTCTAGGTATAATACCGTATAATACACGTATTATATCTTGTATCATAGGTATTATAAGTATTGAACAACTAAATATCTACCAGACTGTCAAGTCCATGCCTCGGGCCTCCATTCCGCCGCTCGGTACCCCGAAGATCCACTCTTTATTGTAATCTCTTCTTATTGTTCTTTCTCGCTACACATACCCTTTCGTTCTAGTCTCTCCTTATTGTCTTTTTACTCTACCCTGCAGGTACTACTCGTATAGCTCCTAGTAGTTAGTCTGGCGCTCTGCACCGCTGCGCCGTTCCGTAGATATAAATACTGCCTGTACGCTACTGTAGTTCCTCAGTTTAATTATCAACTTAGATCTCCCTTCTCAACTTAGCTCCTCTCTAAGTCTTCAGGCTCAACGCCTTGAAGTACTCTCTCTACAGCCTTTGGACTTATAAGTTCTTTGGCCCGCTCCTCGTCACCGGCGATACCGCCGCTCTGACTTGGCTGCTACTTAGCTCCTCCCTCTTATACTCTTGATCTCCGGGGACTAACAGCGTAACGGCGGTGTTGTTAATAACTTCACTACTGTCCCATTCGTCTTCCGCACTTAGACACCTTGTGGCTTTGGCACGGTTTCACAGTGTACATGATCTTAACACAGACACTGTCAAGAGACCACTCGGAGTCCTTCGCACTCCATTTTTTTGATGCTTGTTGTGATTGAGTGTTCGATGGCTTCTCCTTCGGAACATTCTTCATCTGCGATGGCGGATCGTAGCACTCAAGCAGTTTGCCACAGGACAAATTGACAAGCGACTTGATTTTGAGGCAGTCAATGCTGGCTCGAGTAATGATAGGAATGACACCCGTATCATCCATCTCTTCGTCGTCTTCGTTTTCCCCATCTTCAAGTGCTGTAGCCCCATATGGATCAGATATGTTGAAGCTAAGGTTTTCCTTGTCTATCTCTGGACCGGCTGGGTTCAGAAGATCGTTCAAAGTCAGAGCTGGAAGTGGAAGGCTGGTCCAGGTCAAGTCTTGCCGTGTGTGTATATTTCGGATCTGAAAATCCATACCGCCAATATTGTTGAAGCTGAGCCATCCAAATTAAGTTCTGACCAGTCAAGCCATTTCGCTTCGCAGTATCAAGGCCTGACAACTTGGAGGCGCCTCGCTCATCGCACATCTCGGATGGTGACACACTAAAAAGTTTGATACCAAGTTTCTGAAGCAGTAGAATACATATAAGCGAGGATGCAATAAGTTAGCAAGAAACCCGCACCGAAACCTGACAAGCACCACTGTCTTTTGATATGTGATTCCACCATTCAAGCCGCTTACTTGCATCCTTCACAGGGATATCAAAGGGGGATTCGCGATACAGATATGCTGCAAAAGAATAACTCAGAAACGGTTGTCATAGAATCCAGAGTTTCTCACCAGTGAGCTCTTTTACCATCGTGTGCCCATCTTCCTCGGTGCCCAATCACTCTCTTTTTTGTTCATTTTGAAGCATTTGAAGAGCCGATCCGATTAAGCGCCAGACTAGAGGTGTACAGGAGCTCTGCCTGAATTCAGATCGGGGAGGGAGTTCAAGGCGTAGAGCTCCATCTGGGTAGTACACTTTAGAAAGTTAGTTTCTGCTTGTCCTCCATAGGTAAAAATACACACTGGGGTCAAGCAGATAAGCAAGGATAAACATATCTTTTGTACAGTCATTGAGGAATATATCAAAACGGCGGTCAAAAACAGCAAAAGTCTCAGCGCGATGACAATAAACATCACTAGCTGCAGTACACAATTTGGTTATATACAAAGCAATAGATTTGTTCATGACTTACTTAGATCTTGAAACACATGGGTGAAACCAATCGCAATGCCAATGAAGACAAAGAAGACATCGGAGCACATTGTGTTCTGTCCTTCGAGAGTCAGTAGGCCGCGTGCAATAGGTTGTAGTAGCAAATTTGCATTGTGAAGCTGAAGTTGAAATTTGAAATGATCAGAGCCATGAATGATATACTTTTGTAACTCTTTAGTCTGTGAAAGACATGAATATCTGGCATAAACTATGATTTATGGAGGAGTACTTACCATCCTCCCCTCCTCTATTTTGGCCAAATACTTGATCCATAACTTCCTCAAGCTCTACTATTCCAAAGTCTTTCCTCTCCAAGAAGGAGACAGAAGCCTCCAGGAGCATCTGATAGTCTTCATCTGTAAGCATTACAGGTGATGAGGCAGATCGACGCGACACGATGCGACAAAAAAAGCAAAAATCTCAGGCAGGCAAATCAGATACAGATATCATCGGATCGCTTTGGCCTTGCACCTCTATAAGTGACAACAAGATTTATAGGTAAATAATCTATTCACTACAGAAGTACTATAATGCACAAGATATTGTAGCAACTCACAGTAAAGCTCAAGGGTTTTAATACATATAATACATCAGATTTCTAGGCCTCATGGTAGCAAAGGTATAATATGGTATAATACATGTATTATACCATCCTGTATTATACCACCTGGTTCAATACCCAGCACTACTATAGGCAATATCAAGATATTTCTTTCGAGTCTGCTCACGACTTGTGAGCTTCTTGGCAATGTGTTTGATGGTTTATACGAGCAATTCTGCGGAGTGGACCAGCAGATCACCCTTGCGTGGGTCAAGGCTATAGCTTGCAGTGGTAGGCCAGGTGCTATATCTCTGGAAGAGCAGGTACATTTGAAAATTCCTTCAATTTTTCTATGATTGATTGTGACCCACTTCTCAAGATACAACAATTTTCTTTTCTTTTCCCCCCTATGTTTGTTCAGACTTCTAAGATCACCGAGATCTTGAAAACCCTATTGCATGAAGTAGGTTTCACTGTGTGTTTGCTGTTGTTCGTCCACTCAGAACTTCTTTAGACTATGCAGATTGAGACAATCGTTCGATTTCTGCCATGCAGAAGTAATACTTCTAGCAAGTAACTGTTTTCGCTCTAAATAGCGCCTGTTTAGATATTGCGTAGAAATAAACTTGACTCAAGTCTACGTATGTGACCTCTTTAGAAACCAAATATAATTGTCTTTCATACTGACACCTCGTGCTGATTGATAACAGCACTATGTACACCTTCATCGATGTGGCGACATACGCGTCAGTTAAATGAATTCCAACTGATCCTCCAATAAGATTACACCATTATTTGAACCAGGTCTGAGGATCCCTTTGTTGCTCACAAAATGCTGCTTCCTGTTGTTAGTGGCAACACTGTGAAGAGTGGCAATGCTGAAGATACCAGCGACTCCGAATCTTCCGCTATGGACATCCAATCTATGGATGAGAATATGGAACCTGGCCCGAGCACAGCATCTCAGGATGCATCGCAGACTCCATCCCAGATTTTGACGCACACTCCTTCGCAATCTACGTCTCAGGAGCCGTTATTCACAGTACAGATCCCGCAAAGTCCGTTCACAGTGCGAGTTTCACAAAGTGCTTCGACGATACAATGGACAACAGGGCAGCCTCCTACTCCAAACCCTCCTACTTCAAACCCTCTGACTCCAGACCCTCCTACCTCAAACCCTCTTAATCCAAACCCTCCCACACCAAACCCTCCTGCGCCAACTCACCCCACCTCACACCCTCCCCAAATGCCAGGCAACTCAGACACCACGATGGCCGATCCTGATGCCACCCCAACGGCCGCACAATTTGGAAGCACCGTGTCACTACAGGTGTGTAATGTTACCAGTGAATGTATCGGACGCAGTATATAGAAATTTGTTAGCAACCACCTTCCAAAAGGAAAAGACGTGCAGTGTCTTCTCAACCCATCTTCGACCAAGATCAAGAGAGCGGCCAAGACATGGTAAGTATCCCGCGTGTCATAAAGTACGCAGCCCCTATCATTTTCCTTTTCTCACCGTCTCGACGCCTTTACTTGTACGATACATCATCCCATCACTGTCAAACCCCCATCGATTACTGATCCACCTGACCCATCTTCTCCTTCTATTGGCTTCCGCCACCTTCCTTGTTCCTAAACTGTACAGTATTACATCGTTGTTTCTCGCAAACCGGATTATGTATATATAGCCAACCCTCCACAGCCTGGTCCCTTATCTTGACCTCTCTGTCATTATCTGGGACCAGGTATGTGCTTACTTATTATTACCTATGACTACGATACTCAATATATCTCTGTCATTATTTGGGACCAGCCTGCCGCCGTTCTGCTTAGTCGCTCCGCCTTGTTGCCTTGTCCAGTTGCTCCGCCTCACCGTTCTGCTTAGTCGCTCCGCTTTCCCGCTCCGTTAGTCACTCCGCCTCTGCCGCTTCGTGACATTAGGTCAAGATCCATTACTGCACTGACAGCCTACCAATAAGGTTGTCCTTGCAGGGTCTATAGACACCACGTCTTCCCCAGTTCCGCCCGACTCTGAAACACCTGTTGCCAGTATAGACTGCTCCGCACTCCCACACGCACTTGACCCCAGAGACCAAGCTCACGCCCATAACAACGACGATACTTGGCGCGATTGCCAGTCTCAACCTTGCCCCAATGCCCTTTCGAACTCAATCCGAGAGCCACTCACTGTGAGCAATATAACCTTCCTGCCGATTCCCCAGCCTCGATTGCCTACTCCCATCATGTCGACTCCTATCCCGCCTGCCCCAAACACCTCTGCGGAGGATCTCATGGCTCAGCTCATCAGACAAGTAGCTAACCTTGCTACAGCTATGGAGGAACACTCATCCTCTAAGTCAAGCATGAACAAACCCGAGGTTTTCAAGGGTAAAGATGGCGCTGAAGCCCGTCGCTTCATGGCTCAGTTCCAGAATTGGGCGTCAGAACAACCGGATCTCGACAAAAGCCAAGTAAAACTCATCAAGTCCGCCTTGGGATTCTTCACAGAAAGTGCCGGAGATTGGGCAACTCCCCATCTGCTACATTTCAATGCGGAAAATCCCCCTTTCGGAGGAAATTGGGAGGCGTTTCTGAAGGAATTTAGCCAACGGTTTGAACCAATGGACCCAGGTATGGAAGCCCGTAGCGAGATCAAGAATCTCAGGCAAAGTAAAGGACAGACAGTTGCGGAATTCGCTCAGAAGTTCAAGGATATCGGAGATCGGACTGAAATGTCTGATATTGACTTGCGGGAACGTTTCTTCACTGCATTACTCCCAGAGATCCGACAACACCTCATCACCGTAAACATTGCCCAAGGAATTGCTCCGACTCTGAAGGAGGCAATCAAACGGGCCATATCGGTGGATGTCTACCTGCACGATCCCACCATGACTGGCCGGAACTCTGGATACCCTCCCACGCATACCGCTCATACTACCCCTGCTGACCCCCACGCTATGGACATTGATGCAACCCACACCAGTAATGGGAATACTAGGGAAGCATTCCTAGCTCGCATGAGAGGACGATGCTTCGGCTGCAGTGCCCAAGGTCATGTCAAGCAAAACTGCCCACACCGAGAAACCACCTGCCGCTACTGTGGACGTCGAGGACATCTGGAAGCAGTCTGCCAAGACAAATTCATGGGACTCGGACGAGACCGAGGCCGACGCCAGCAACCTCGACGCCAACAGATATCCGCTACGGGACCCGCGCCATTCTCCCTATTCCCAAACGAATCCGTCCAAATCGCGTCCTCGACCCCAACATCTGCTCCTGCACCCGTAGCTGCTACTCCGAGCCCCCCTAACCAGGACTTTTCCAATCAGATTGGTCAAATAAGGGAATTACTTGATCGTGCTAACGCTATGTCCTCCTCGTCCTCTGGCTTTCAACAGGGTTTTTAAAGAGGGTACCCGCTTCGGCTGCACCGAGAGTACCCCGTAATCAGTTTGTTATGTTCGCTACTTCCTCGTATGACTCGCACCCATCATGTACAATATCGTCGATCCGGGAATTAAACTCTACTTCCCCACATTTCCAAATTCATGCGAGACTAAGAGGAAGGAATCACAGTATAACAACTGCAGCCATGGTAGACTGTGGAGCTACCGCCCTGTTTTTAAACCAAGACTTTGTCACCCGGAACCATGTAAGATGTGCACCCCTCCATAAACCGATCGACGTTTTTAATATCGATGGAACACCTAACCGAGCTGGACGGATAACCCATTTTGCACGTCTAGCATTCACAGTGGATAATCAAGAGCGATGGATGGACTTTCTGATCACCAACCTAGGAGGTGAAGACATCATCTTTGGACTTCCCTGGCTACGGAAGGTAAATCCGGAGATTGACTGGGAGAAAGGACGACTTTCAGTAAAGCCTCCTCGAGTAACGATAGAAGAAGTCCCAGACGAGGAGATCTTGTACTCTCATCTAGCCGCCACTCACACAGAAACCCCGATCCTCGAACTCCCGGAACTGGAACCTCCCGCAGAAAACCCCCACATTGAGGTGCCACTAGAAGCGACCCTTGAACAGAGTGAATCAGCAGCGGTGGAAGAACCACCAATACACCGAATTCGAGCCAATCATAAAACTCGCCGGGCATGGGTAAAAGCAGGAATTCTAGAGGAACAGATGGAGGAAGTCTGGTGCGCCGCAGGATTCACTTACTCCCAGCAGCTAGCAGAGGAAGCCAACCGAGACAAACCCAGTAAAACCTTCGAAGAAATGGTCCCTGAGCAGTACCACGATTTCAAGAAGGTTTTCTCAGAATCCGCCTCCGAACGATTACCTGCCCACCAACCTTGGGACCATGCAATTGATCTCGTACCTGGAGCACCGGCAACCATGCGTACCAAGATTTATCCCATGTCCCTAAACGAGCAGGAGGAGTTGGATCGTTTCCTAGAAGAAAACCTACGGAAAGGCTATATCGTCCCCTCAAAATCACCAATCTCATCACCGGTCTTCTTCGTAAAGAAGAAGGATGGGAAACTCCGTTTTGTACAAGACTACCGGAAACTGAACGAGTACACTGTGAAGAACCGATACCCTCTCTCATTAGTTGCTGACATCATTAGCCGACTTCAGGGAGCAAGATACTTCACGAAGTTTGATGTCCGCTGGGGTTACAATAACATACAGATTAAGAAGGGGCATGAATGGAAAGGCGCGTTCGCAACAACCCGAGGCTTGTTCGAGCCTAAGGTCATGTTCTTTGGTCTCACAAATTCCCCTGCCACGTTCCAAGCACTTATGAATGCTATATTTGCTGATCTCATTGCAGCCGGCAAGGTGGCAGTCTACCTAGATGACATCCTTATCTTCAGTAACGATCTCGAGGAACACCGACGAATGGTACGGGAAGTATTAACCTGGTTAGAAAAGCACGACCTCTACCTACGACCCGAAAAATGCGAATTTGAACAACAACAGATTGAATACCTCGGACTCATCATCTCAGAAGGGGAGGTGAGAATGGATCTGGTAAAAGTAGCGGCTGTTCGTGACTGGCCAGTCCCTACTAACCTTCGGGAACTACGAGGGTTCTTGGGATTTGCAAACTTCTACCGACGCTTTATCCGGAATTTTGCCAAAATAGCACGACCTCTGAACGACCTGACGAAGAAAGACACCAGCTTTACCTGGACCGACACTCGACAGAAAGCATTTGATACCCTTCGAGAAGCCTTCATCTCCGCACCGATCCTTGCTCTATGGACACCAGACAGGCCTACTCGAATCGAGGTAGACGCATCAGGCTTTGCCACGGGAGGCGCCCTTATGCAGAAGCAGGACGATGGCCAATGGCATCCGGTAGCCTTCAGATCGGCATCCATGCAGCCAGCGGAACGGAACTACGAAATCTACGATCGAGAAATGCTTGCTATCATTGAAGCACTGAAGGATTGGAGGAACTTTCTAGAAGGACTCCCTCAACCATTCGACATCATTACGGACCATTCGAACCTCGAATTCTGGCGCACTGCACAAGACCTCACCCGCCGACAAGCCCGATGGGCCCTCTATCTGTCACGGTTTGACTTTCATATGATCCACCGCCCTGGCAGAGTAAACACCCAAGCTGATGCTCTCTCCCGCATGGCAGTTCATCATGTATCGGACAGCGATGATAACCGACAACAGACAGTCCTTAAACCTGGCCACTTCGTACAAATTGCAGCTTCGATCCTACAGAACCCCTTAGAGGATCGTATCCGGAAAGCCTCAGAACGGGAGGCACAGGTATTGGAGGGTCTCAAAACAGTCAAAGAGCACGGACTACAGCGCTTGGCCAATGGGATAGCCGAATGGGAAGAAGACAATGGGTTGGTCTACTACCGAGGTCGAGTATACGTACCAGCAAACGACGACCTACGCACTGAGGTACTCCGTCAATGCCACGACCATCCAACTGCAGGACACCCCGGACTACACGGGACACTCGACTTGGTCAGTACCCATTTCTGGTGGCCTACGTTGCGCTCTTTTGTGGAAAAATACGTTGAGGGATGCGAGGTTTGTGCCTGTAAGAAGATCCAGCGACACCCATGGGCCGTAACTCAACCATTAGATGTACCATCCGGTCTATGGGAAGAGGTAGGGGTTGACCTGATAACACAGCTACCTAACTCCCAAGGCTACGATGCTGTCTTGGTTTGCACAGACCTGTATGGAAAACAAATTCACGCTATTCCTTGCACCAGCTCCATCACAGCTGAAGGCGTTGCCGATATTTACTACCGAGAAATCTTCCGTCTCCATGGTCTTCCTCTTCACTTTAAATCCGACCGTGGACCCCAGTTTGCAGCTAAACTCATGCGATCCCTTCTCGCTAGGCTAGGAATTAAATCAGATCTAACCTCCGGATACCGTCCTCAGTCTAATGGCCAAACCGAACGAGCAAATCAGGAAGTAGAGAAATACATCTGCCTCTATGTAGGACAACGACAAGATGACTGGGCAGAGCACCTTCCCATGGCGGAGTTTGTGATTAACTCATGGACTCATTCTGCGCTAGGCATGTCCCCGTTTGAGCTAACCTACGGCTATCTTCCCCTGTTCAATATCCCAGTGGGCCAACGCAGCGGTATTCCAGCTGTGGATGACCGTATACGGATTCTCCGAGAAGCGCGACAAGATGCCGGAGCTGCCTTACACCTAGGAAAGAAACAACAGAAGGAGGGATACGAACGCGGGAAGCGGAAAGCTCATCAATTTAAAGTTGGAGACCTAGCCTGGCTCAGTGCAGAGGACATTAACCTCCAGCTTTCCAGTGAAAAGTTAGGAGATCGACAGCTTGGCCCTTATCGCATTCTGGAGAAAATTGGCCCTTTAGACTACCGCCTTGACCTTCCCCTATCCCTAGATCGCCTCCATCCCGTCTTCCATGTTGATAAACTATACCCCTGGAAAGGTAACTCCATTAATGGCGAAATACCAACACCACCAGAGCCGGTATACTTAGAGGATGAAGACGAACTGGAATATGAAGTAGAGGAGATCTTAGACAGCCGGGTTCGATGGAAGAAGTTGGAATATTTGGTTAAGTGGAAAGGTTACGACGCAGGGCACAACTCTTGGGAACCCGCAGCCAACCTCAGTCGAGCACCAAAAATTGTTCGGGCCTTTCATAAAAAACACCCAATGGCGGCAAAGCCTTGACCATCGAGGGCAATGGTCATAAGGAGGGGGGTAATGTCATAAAGTACGCAGCCCCTATCATTTTCCTTTTCTCACCGTCTCGACGCCTTTACTTGTACGATACATCATCCCATCACTGTCAAACCCCCATCGATTACTGATCCACCTGACCCATCTTCTCCTTCTATTGGCTTCCGCCACCTTCCTTGTTCCTAAACTGTACAGTATTACATCGTTGTTTCTCGCAGACCGGATTATGTATATATAGCCAACCCTCCACAGCCTGGTCCCTTATCTTGACCTCTCTGTCATTATCTGGGACCAGGTATGTGCTTACTTATTATTACCTATGACTACGATACTCAATATATCTCTGTCATTATCTGGGACCAGCCTGCCGCCGTTCTGCTTAGTCGCTCCGCCTTGTTGCCTTGTCCAGTTGCTCCGCCTCACCGTTCTGCTTAGTCGCTCCGCTTTCCCGCTCCGTTAGTCACTCCGCCTCTGCCGCTTCGTGACACCGCGCTCCTTGTTCCCAGAGATTCTAAAACCTCCATCAGTTGAAAACACTGCTTGAACATCAAACGAAGATGATGAATCAGCTTTACAATGGTATACGGACATCAAATGCTGAAGTCGTCAATAAGCAAGATGTGAAAATCGACAAGTTGACTAATAGTGTTCAGCATAATTCGACCATATTGGACCACGTTCTGGAGGCATTGGATATTCAATCAGTTAAGAACAAGGGCAAACAGCGGCAGGAGGAGATGGATATTGACGAAGAGGCGCGTCGTCAGGGTGACAGTGGCACCGCAACGAACGCAGAAAACAAATCGGATGGCAATCATGTTGATGCTGAGGATTCAGGAGATTTGACCCAGGAAACTCCTTTCAGCTACACCACGAAAAAGAAAGCAAGTCCTCATTCAGGAGCCGTAAAGCACCGACCACAGCAAGAGCTCAAAAACAAGGTGCGTGTGTACCGTTATGACCTATTTTCAACAGACATGATGAGTACTTTGGCAGGAGACCATTCGTCAATGGTTTAACGAAGTGATGGAGGGGAAAGACCTCTACAAAAATAAGGTTTCCGATGAGGAAGCCAAGCAATTTGCTGAAAAATTCAAGACGGATCCACTCGCACGCCTGTGCACTGTTGACAATTTTCGATATTGGATCGCAGGTGTTCCTAAATCAGCATGGAACAAAGGCGCATCATATGTTTTCATGGATATCCTCGTGAAGAAGAAGCTAATCACCATACCCAACATTAAAGCTTGCAATACCTTGCGTGAGGCTTTCTTCATACGATTAAAAACACTCCGTGGAATCTGGTTGGAGAAACAGAAAATGGCAGAGGATAAGAAGTTGCCACATGCCATATTTGCAAAGAGATGGCAAAGGAAAAGCACTGTGAGCTTCTACTTGATAGCTTACAATCAACGCTGATACGAGATTTCTTCTACATAGTTGTTCCAACAACGAAGGAATGTGATACTTGCAGTTCCAGCGCTCGAACCCTATCTCAAAGACTTCGATGAGCTAGGGGTTGCAGGGATGTCTTCCAACAAAGAGCAACCTGACATGGATGAAGCAAGTATGTGCTACAACATCAAGGAGCCGTGCTGGCAAAGTCAACAGCTCAAGAATTGGGTCAGGCTTTTGGATTATTGTCATCTTGAGGGTCGGATCTCTCTTGAAGGACCTCAGTTCGGTTTCACGCGAGGCGCTGCACCCCGTTTCCGTGTGGATAATAATGACAAGAGTTTGAAGAGCAGATATGTTGTTGGGCTACCTGCTAACTTCTACGATGCGGAATGGCTCGAGAAGCAGGAGCCTGGCTGGGCAAAAGGTGGGACGGGATTTGTCAATGAGATGGTCCGTCCTAGTGCACCTAAGAAATTAGTTTTCCCTGCGGATCTTGCTAGGTGCGTGCGCATTGCCACCTTGGAACATTATTCAAAATCCTGGCAGACAGTTCGAGAGAGGGAAAGATCATCGATAATCAAAGACGTTGGCAAGCTTACTGAGCCCTGGGGTACTTTCACTTTGTTTCGGACATGGATCCACTGAACGGCTCGATCTTGGGCTTGACGAGTCATATTGGGCTTTTTGTATAACCTTTGACCGAAACACCTGGTCATGGTCATATATATCTCTGTGTTAGATAGCGACAGATTTTTATCAAATCATGCCCTATATCTTTCCGGAAATCAATCGATTAGTTTCTCAGTTGACAATGAACAACCATCTGAGGCGTCAAGTGTTTCTGACGCGCCTCCGAATCATTTCTTCAGAGTGGGAGGATCAGTTTGCTGATCTTTTCCTTCCTTGCTTCCCAGAGGAAACGAGCTCCCAATACCAGGAAAGACTTGCATATGGCAAGGAGATCTTCTTACATCCGATAATTGAAGGTCTGGAAAAGATTGTGGGGGACAAGGGCATACGAGCAACTGGCTTCAGACTGTCTTCTATTTCATTCGGTGCAATTGAGAGCCTCCTCGTGAAGGAATATACATGGAGGATGATCATCCATGGCGTGACGGGTGCACTCGTGGAGTCGCCTTGCCATTTTGACCTCGACAACCCCACCAGTGACAAGGATGTAAACGATTGCCTCCAAAGGTATTATGAAGAATTTAAATTTATCCGTGAGTCTCATTCCCTCCCTACCTTCAAATTCAGGCGCTCCTTGCTAAGTATCATCATTAGCTCCTTCCGAGAGAGAGGAGGGTCTACCAGAGGTCTTGAAAGAAGAGGGAATTGATACCGACTCTTGGATTGCAAAAGCTACCCCGTATAATGCTCTCATACCAGCTGCCATATCCTTCAAAATGTTTTGCCCTCCCATTGTCTCTCCAGAGATGATCATGTATCACAAGAATGCAATCCGCAGTGAGCGCAAGCCATTCAAGCAAGGGGTTTATCCCGATCTTTGGTACAACCTTTCTGTATATGAAAAGGGTGGTGCTATAGTGACTGGGCAGCTTATTGACGAGAAGTCTGTTCCAATTCCTGACTCAATTTTCTGATTTTTCGGTACAATCCTTATCTGTATCTGATGATGTAACCAAACAAGTATTCAAAGAGGATGTAATTTTGCAAATTTAAAGATTCCAGAAATGTTACGTAGCAATATCGAGGGAGAGTCCCGCACAACAGAAGATCTACAACATCGTATGTAGAATAAGAAACTCTTAAGTCTCTACTTTTGATTCGTTGAGAAGTTTAGAGGTGTGTGGACTAATCCAAGGAAGTTTCACAACCGGACTTGGGACCACTTGAACTTCATCGTCAATCATGTCTTCGAATTTCAACTTGGCCAATAGCTAAACAGGAAGATGTGATCAAGACAACTTGCACGGAATTAAAGTTGATCTATGACCTACCTCGTCCATGTGCTTGAGGGCAAAACCGTCTTGGTTTATAGTTACTGTATTCTAAGATGAAGAAAGTGAGAACTGCGCTTGACAAGGACAAGCATACTCAGCGTACCATGACGTGTTGTCGCCTGGTTTCAAACATTCCACTGGATTCTCCACGACTACAAGCAATGCGTCAGCGCCGGTGAAAGTGGCGGGATTGTTGTGGTCACTGCGATCAGGGATAGACGATAGTGGACTTTCGGGCTGAGCAAGTGTTATTCCTTGGGAGTTGTGACCATTCAAAGAGCTCTTTGCCAAACGCAAGTCCGAATTGTTGACCATCGCGTGCATAGGAATGATGATGATTTAGTAGTGCAACTTTGGTCGGGAGCTGTCAGACTGTCGGGGTTAGTTCGAGTCTGGGTAATCGAGCATTCAACGTCAACGTACGCGCATCAACAGGCTTTCTGCGAAGTCAAATGTCCGGCTCAAGGTTTAGAATAGGGCAAGGCAATATGCGAGTTGCACTCGATAATGACCTTGAATACTTGCGGGAGATTGATCAAGTAGTAAGTTTCGCCAAGGCTCCAAGCGCTCAGCACGGTCACGTTTTCAGTCAATTCTGACGGTCGAAATTACTCTCATTTCTTCCTAAGTATACTTCATCGCATTTGTTTCGTTGACTTTCTTCATGAACCCAACGAGTAACGGACACCGCTAAAGCAAATCCTTCAGATGGTTGGGACTCTACTCCTAGAAGTTTGCGCGGAAGCGAGGCCTCTGGCTGGAGTGGTGCAAGGAATCATGGATGGGATGCTCCTACTCCCAGAGTCGCCAGAGCTCGCACTGTGGACACTAGAGAATGGGCAGAAGAATAAGTTCAACTTGACAGAGATCAGTACACCGGAACGGAATCTGGGATGGCTGGCGACGACGATCACAATCCCCTGACACAGTACGAGGATCTCAGTATTATCAAAGAAGCTGAGATAGCAAAGAAGCAAACAGTTTGTTGCTATGTTCCGTTTATCCTCATATACGGTCTGATCCTTAAAATGTTGTAATTCTTTACAGAAACAGATTTCTGCCCGTCAAGCGCAATACGTGCGTGTATCTTTGGAAATCTCTGGTGACTTCGGTTTTGACTCTTATTCAGAATGTGGACAATGATCTTTGGGAAGCCAACCGAATGCTGACTGTCGGTGTTGCAACGCGTAAAACAACTGATCTGGACTTTGAGGACGAGTCGGAATCTACACTACTCGTCATGGTCCACGATCTTAAACCACCTTTCCTAGACGGACGTACGGTTTATACCAAACAGCTAGATCCCATGAATCCCATAAGGGATCCAACTAGTGACATGCCAATATTCTCCAAAAAGGGCAGTGCCCTTGTTAAAGAGAAGAGAGAGCAAGCAGAACGTGCTAAAGCCGCTGCCAAACTTGCCGCGCTGGGTGGAACTTCCTTGGGTAACATCATGGGTGCTAAGGATGAAGAAGCTGAGGTCGAAGGTATGGCAATATCCTTCGTTATTTTCGGAGTTGCACATTCACGTTAGTTATCGTTATTTCTTCCTACAGCGAGGCGGAAAGGCCAGAAAAGGAAGCCAAGGAGAAGGGAGAAGACAATTACAAGGCTGACTCCACTCCAAATTTGCTTCGCACCTCAAGTCCTCTACTGGTGTCAGCGCCTTTGCTAGATCCCGGACATGAAAGGAACAAAGAGAGTATCTTCCTGCATTCGCATGCAGGGAAGACTAAATGGAGATTATCAGAGAAAATCAAGGTCGGTGCCAGTCTTGTACTGCATTTGGCATCTTTTAAACAATGATTAACAGTTATCATTGCCGTCGGAGAGAACCGGTCAGGGAAAACGACACAGTTAGCCCAATTCCTGTATGAGCCTGATGGACACTGTCAGCATGGCATCGTAGGATGTACTCAACCTCGGCGTGTGGCTGCTATGTCGGTAGCTCAACGTGTTAGGGAAGAAATGGAGGTTAGTTTTTCTTTCGATTGAGCTCCTCAATTGGCGTTGACAGTCATCTTCAGTGTAACCTGGGATTGACTGAAGGCTACGCGATCCGGTTTGAAGACTGTACATCGGCAGAAACCAAGATCAAATGTGTGTTGCCAGCGTAACTCCCTTCGAATATCTTATTTGACCAATGCATCTAGATATGACTGACGGTGTACTGCTCCGAGAATCATTGAACGAGGGAGATTTGGATCGATACAGCGTCATTATCTTGGATGAAGCACACGAACGGTCATTGAGTACTGACGTTCTAATGGGCCTGTTGTGCAAAAGTGAGTGAGTGCGATTTATCCCCTACCTAATCTTTATCAACGATGTCAAAGTTCTTTCGCGTAGAAGAGATCTTAAACTGATCGTGACGTCTGCCACCATGAACTCTGAGAAGGTAGGATCAGGGTAGGATATAATTTAAAGTCCTTTCTATTTGACTCACCTTTTCCTGTGTGCAGTTCTCGAACTTCTATGGGACTGCTCCATGCTTCACAATTCCCGGTCGCACCTTTCCTGTCAAGATATTCCACTCCAAATCCCCTTGTCAAGATTACGTCGACAGCGCAGTCAAACAGGTCCTGCAAATGCATCTGTCTCTACCTCCTGGTGACATTCTAGTGTTCATGACTGGACAAAAAGATATCAAATAACTTGTCAGGTCACACAAGGCACTTCTTTTTTGTCGTCCTCTGCGCGTCATAGTACTAATATTTAGCATAGAGCACCTCGATCAACTCGACGAACCAGCGCCGTTAGCTGTGCTTCCTATTTACTCACAGATGCCTGCGGACTTGCAGGCAAAAATTTTCGAGGCTACAAGTGGATGGATGAAGAAAGGTCATCGTAGCAACAAATATTGCTGAGACGTCTTTGACAGGTTGGCCAATCTTCCTTGTGAATTCTATACATCCTCATTTCTTTCAGTGGATGGTATTCTCTACGTTGTTGACGCCGGGTACTCAAAATTGAAGGTTTATAACCCGAAGGTGGGAATGGATGCGCTGCAGATTCCTCCTATCAGTCAGGCAAACGCGGGTCAGGGGACTGGTCGCGCTGGTCGGACAGGCAGCGGGTACGTAATAGTTGTTCCTCTCACTCTTTGAGAAGCTCAATTTTTCGCTAGGTTCTGTTACCGCCTATACACCGAGATGGCATATCGAAACGAAGTGTTCGAAAACACCATTCCTGAAATTCAAAGAACGAATCGTGCGACCACTATCCTACTGCTCAAGTCACTCGGAGTGAAAAACCTATGAGAGTTTGATTTCATGGATCCTCCGTCTCAGGTAGGTTCCAACGGACTTGCTACAGAATTTCTACTAACATTCCGGGTCAGGCAAACTTTCTCAACTCTATGTACCAATTATGGGTTCTTGGTGCATTAGACAATGTCGGCGATCTCACTCCCATTGGTTGAAAAATGTCGGAGTTCCCTATGGACCCTTCAATGGAAAAGATGCTCATTGCCTCCGTGAATATAATTGTTCATCTGAGATGTTGACCATCGTCTCCATGCGATCAGTTCGAGCGTGTTCTATCGGCCCAAAGAACGGATGGAAGAGGCTGACGCTGCCCGGGAGAAGTTCAATGTGCCAGAGAGTGACCATCTCAAACTATTGAATGTTTTCAACCAATGGAAAAGTCATGGCTTCCGTGACGAATGGGGGATGCGCCACTTTTTGCATCCAGATCTCCTTCGAAAAGCCCGAGAGGCCCGTGCTCAGCTCGAGGATATTATGAAGTTTCAGAAGATGGAAATCGTTTCTGCTGGAACTGATTTCGATGTGATCAGGTATGTGTGTGTATTGGAGATCGCTTGTTGATAAAACAACGGAGCGTATGCATAGGAAAGCGATCGCCGCCGGTTACTTTCACCAAGCTGTCCGAGTCAAAGGAATTGGGGAATATTCGTTCAGGACTCCCAACATATTTGCATCCAACCAGTACGGCCTTGGATGTAAGAGGGTTTTGTCCGCATAAAACTGAACTGGTTTATGTCCCTAATCTTTCTCCTTAGATACCCCCAGTTATGTTGTTTACCACGAACTTATCTTAACATCGAAAGAGTATATGACCCAAGTGACTGCGGTCGATCCGTATTGGTTTGGTGAGAATCTCTTTTGTTGCTTGTTCCCTGTATTCTGATTTTGCTCTCCCCACAGCTGAGTTTGGATCGGTGTTCTACTCTGTCAAAGAAAAGAATTTTGATCAGCTTGGTAACAGGCAAACTGCAGATCGCGAATTCTCCAGAAAACTGAGCTTGAGACCGAGATGGCTAGGCAACGGGAAGAGTGAGAACACCCTCTTAAATGTATCCTGTGCACGGCGCTAATGTGTGGGTTCACCTCAAGATCTGCCAAAAAGGCCTCGGAAGAAGCACTAGCAGCGAAGACTGTCAGTAGCAGTAGTCCGAAGATGATTGTTCCTGGGACACCTCGACAATCCGGTATTGGGGCTGGTTCAAGAGTCAGTCAGACACCTAGGAAAAGCACGGGTTGATGATGTCGTATCGTACAATTGCAACATTCGACGATGTGAAGACCGGATGACGCTATTTCATACCAACGATCTTACTGTGCTACTCAGATATATCTGTGTGTATGTATAATCATGGGGTTTGGTCGGGTAAATGAACTCTCAATAACAATTTCTGGCGCCTAATTCCATGACTCGGGTTGTGAAAACCTTACAATGCAGCTTTTCACACCGACACTGATAACAGAACTCATATTATTGTCAATGACACGGGTAGAAAAGATTTAGTACCCTTCCATGTTAATTATTAGGGAGGAAATTGACCAGCTCCTTCTGGATATGCGACCAACCGAAGAAGGAGCTTTGGGTTTCTACTGGTGCGCCCCGGGATCCATCCCATCGAGTATGCCCCTATGTATTGTCGTCGTTTGTCTCTCTTCTCAACTCCTGCACCCAGGATGGCTCAGTCAGTGGTATGTTCATCATCAGTGGCCTTCAGATTACGGATCCTAGAACAGGGGAGTTGGTTACTTCGTTCAGGGGCGAAAAGGATTCAGGGATCAGCCATTCGTACACCGTTTTGTCTTTGTTACTCTGAATGATGAAGATTACGCGATCTAGCTATGTAGGCTCCCGAATGTCAGACAAGTGAGGAGGAGGAAGCAGGATAACTAACCTTGTCAGAAGACTCTCCTTCTGACTCACTACGTTCAAAGCGATGTGAGTCGTGTCCTCGACAGGATAACCATAAATGGCGGTCGAGACAGAAGGAAAAGCCTGACGAATGACTTTAGGGACGAAAACAAATGTACATTGAGTTTACGATGTGGCCAACGAATTTTGTCCCGGCTACGACAATATTGGTCTGATAACGATGACAAGACGCCAGTTTGTTCGCCGTACTTTGTTCGCAAAGTTGTCGATATATTGTTACATAGCGACCAACCAAGAAGACGTTGGCGACGATCGAGACTTGGAGTTGATTCGTTATACCTCCTTGACTGCAGGAAATATGAAGCCTTTGAGAAGGACTGCGCTACAGATTACTTACCGCAAGGAAACTCCATCCAGGAATGCAGCCTTGGGTTTGAATTGGCTTTGTCCGCTGGTGCCGTGATTCTGATTTGTGAAATGAGCGCCCCACTGATTTCTGAGAGCTTGACGAGGAGAGTGCCGTCTTTCAATCGAAGATCTTTGGTGGTGTTGCTGCCGGCGCTATACTTCGATTTTAAAGGGCTAATCCAGTGGTTCGAACCAAGGCGGGACGTACCTGACGTTCCCATTGGACGCGCATGCTCTGCGATAATTGGTTCCAGACCAACAGCTCCTCATTGCTCATCTGGGGGCTATTGAGCAGGTGCTATGTGAGTAACAATGCGCATGAGAAGCTTCGAGCAGAGTTTGACTCTGCAGAACCTAGTAGTACAAGAGCAGAGTAATTAAGACAAATGCGAAGCAGAGTACTATAGTCGCAATCATCGGCAATCACACGTGACGGCATTTCTCTTTACACTTGTACTACTACGTTCTGCAGAGTCAAACTCTGCTCGAACGCAATTAACAGACCATTACACGGGCCAATCTTATCCACTGGTACGACCGACGGTCATCGGAACCCCGACTCTGAGCTTTCTATGATGGATACGACTTTTTTCGCAACCTAATCCTCCCAACGGTAAGCTCTCATCTCATACTCATGTCCACCACCGAATGCTTTATATAGGGTATAGCTTTGAGGATCTTTCACTGTCAACTGTGTTGTCATTCGAACGTCTCCCCCTCATCTCATCTCTTAATTTTCAGAAGAGGACCGACCTCCGATGGCACGATGTCAGATCAAGAATGTGAGGTAGCGTACATATATTGCTCAATGTCGTCCTCTCTCCACTGAAACATCGTGAATCGCCACTTAAGAGGATTGGTTGAAAGTACGTTTTATTCATATAAGTCTTAGCTCTCTCTGATAGCGTCACTTTATCGTTAGGCCGTATCAGTACCTCCTAGCATCGTCTATCAAAAAGCCTCAACAGTGATCAAGAGACCCCATACGTGAAGCGCGAGGAGAGACGAGAACCGGGAAACCATCGAACGCATGCTCTCAGCGTTGAATCGTTTGTTTTATTTGTTGACGGCGATCCTATAGACGGAATGAGGGTTTTATCGGTTATTCCTGCGAGAAACGTATGTGGTTGACTATGAAATGATCATACATTGCATTCTGACTTTCACTTTCAGGATTTACTTTAAACGAAATTGCCTCGGGAAACATCCCGTCATGTATATATGATTTCCTTTTCAAGCCGGGAGGGTCTGCTTTGACCTCCCAACAACATATGTATCTTCAATTCATGTTTTTGTCTGCCCCTCCACGAACGTAGCGTTTATTCTTACAATAATGTGACCCGCGCCCATAATATCTCGAGACGGCTTATGTAGACGCAAATTCATTCAGAGCACAATTGCGTTCTTCACGAGATCGTTGGTGATGTCGTCGAAAATTTGATCCCATCGAATAGCACTGCTATAGAACAGGTACCAATTCTCGCACTTCCTAAACCTCACCCTTCATCCCCTCTGGCTGCCCAGACACTATTTTTTACTACCCTATTATTACTACGCGCCGTCGCCGTCGCCATCGTACCGCTTCCGCTTGCCTATAGCGCGTTAACGAGGGAACTTCCGGTTACAAACCGTTTGTTGATGACGCTTTTTCTTCACGGCCGACTTAAACGCCTCTTTGACCCACTCTCACGCGTCCCGCCTTTTGCTCCATCTCACCGCGTCTGCGCTTCCACTCAAACGTCAGGACTTTTCAGCGGTCGGACATCGCCAACGTTCGCCCGTCTGTAACACGCCTCACCCTACGCCTCATCCCGACGTGTCTGCCTGCAAGTGTTTCCCTTCAAACACCAGAATCTCTCAATATCGGTCTCATCACCGCGCAGACTGTAGCCTCACCTTCTCCATTCTTCCTCCTCACTCAGCACCTATGCGTCGATCCTCCGGGGAGCTACAACAACGTTACGATATGCGAGAGATCCGGGTGATTTCAGATGCTGATGGTCCAGGATATCTATACGCTTACGTCGATGGTGATTTCTGGAAAGTGGGGATGTCGAACGACTTTGTACGACGTCAGGAGGAGTGGGATAAGGAGTGTCCTTGCCCATGGAGAAAATGGTTTCCGCCTATCCGGGTCGCGAACAGACGGAGAGCCGGTGAGCTTTCTTAATCTTGCTTCCTGTTCATCTCATCGGTCTGTTCTAGAGTCCTTGGCGCATCTTCTGCTTGAGATGGAATGTCTTGACCGCCCGCGAATTTATTGTCAAAACTGTACGCATTTGCACTTCACTTTCTCAGTAGATAATCCTATATATGTCTAAAATACAGGTCAGCGAGCGCACATCGAAAAATTCGTTTTCTATGGACCTTTGCACGTCGTCTGGACCACAATTGTTTATCCGATCTTTTTGAGGGCTGCTGTTTCGTGAAGGTACGTGGTTGTTCACTTTCTAAAGCATTTTGGTTGACATTTCGATAGTTTAAGTAGATCATAACATCAAAATTGTGTCTTCTTGTTGACAATCTTGAATCTGGAAGTAATGTCTGAGTTGCAATATGTACAATACACAGACTAAAAGATGGGTGTCTGTGACTTTTTGGTGCCAAACGAGTGAATACTTATCAGTTACAGTAGAATCATCTAGATACGAACCAGCGGAACAGGTCCTCAACGGACGAACAATCAGATGTACAAAAATCTTCAAGCAGAAAATCCTCAAGTACTCGAAGATCCTCAAAACCTTTCAAGCTTCAAGATCCTAAATTCATATACATGTATATTTCGAGTAGATGTATCAATAGAATACGATTGTCCTTCGTATGTCTCCAGCTCAATGCATCACATATACCGACACGTCACGTATACCGATATCCTCAATGCCATCCCGACATCAGGGACATCCCGACCTTTTGATATGTCGACTTCGTCGACGTTCGAACGTCTGGACATCCCGACAACGGGTACGCATAGGCTCTGAGGTTTTTCAGAAAAACCAGGACCCCTGTTTATGGTAGGAGACCTTGGTTCTAAAATCGGTCAAAAACCAACCCAATTTTGCCTCTATGTTGGAAAAATTTTCGGTCAAAAATCATCCGCCGGAGGCTGAGCCCTCACCTTATTTTCGGTCAAATATCCAGATTTGGCTCAGATTTCCATCTGTCACCAGCTATGAGTGCGACCCTGTGCGACCGACTAATGGGCTCCGATAGGTCGCGCTCAGTCAATCCTAGTCAGTCAGAGTCAGTCCCGCCCAGCAGGTAAGATGAGGCTTCTAACGTTGGATATTGAACCCCAAACAACTTGAAAATCCGTAGTGTATATCCTTGTATATCTATCCTTCATGAAACTACTAAGTAAACAGATAGACACCACTAGACCGATATTTGTAATGTTTGAAATATTGTACTGGTACAACCCTTAATTATTGCTCCAACATGTTGAAGCGGATTGACCACTACTTCTAACCTCTATCAAGCACCATGCTACCCTCACAGGGTGTCGACAAAACCTCACCAGATGAATTCTTTATACGTGACAAGTGGATTGGGAAAAGGATCAGCTATTCTGCAAACACTCTGCCTCTATGTGTCATCCTTGCTCGCTGCGATGAAGAGATAGTACCTATTGAATTTCAGAAATTTTATCCATCGTCGTCCCTTTCATTTCAGCAATACATTCGAATTCCTCTACCTGACCGCTCGTATGCTCTGTCGTCCTTTACCTCAGAACGTTGGTTCAGTAATGATGTACCTGACACACGTACCATGGGTGAGCTGTGGAAGCTCCTCACCAGTCGTCCTCTACCAACATCTGGCGAATTAACAAGATTGTATGGCGACTTCGGTCAGCTTTGGCTGAATGGAGCTCGATCCATTCGTGATCCTCGATTTAACTCTGGGAAAGAACGGCTACCTCTATGGGTACTCACTGCATGGCATGATATGGTTAACTTTGCCGAAACACAGAGCAGTTTGGAGAAAGCGTACCGATCTTTGCAGGAGCTGATAAAGCAGAAACCAGTTGCAAATCACTTCCCAACGGTCGACTCCGTGTTCAGAAATGTGAAATGGAACCAGAGTTTCAAGCACGGCGGAGTTACTATTTCTGCCTACGAGTTCGCGCCTCTGCTGAGACAGGTCATGCTCAGTGATACAGTAACTCAAGGTATGATATCGTACCTCCAAGATCGCCTGTTTCGAGACCCGGTCCAGCGGCAGAACCACTATATCTGTGGCACCGGATTTTCCAGCTTCATTTCAGTAGCGGAAAAGAGAAACAGAATGAGCGCGCGTATCTTGAAAGATATTGAAGATGCAGTAGCTCGAAACGCAACTCTACAAGTATGGGTTCCTGTCCTGAGGGAGAAGCATGAAGTTGTGATAAAGATAGACTTCGGAGCTAGAACAGTTGGATATGGTGAGCTTTTGTCATTCACATATTGGAATCGGACTGACTATTGACCTTTAGGAGATACCTTGCCCGGTTTCTCCCCTCCAAGGGTTGTTGCCGAACACATACGCAGTTGGATCAAGCTTCGATACAAGATCAATTTTTCATGGGTTGGGAAGGCAAGTGTAGAGCATGGGATACAAGAAGACGGCATTTCTTGTATACCGGGAACAGCAAACATGATAGCTCATGCAATCTGGGGAGATGAGTTATGGACCATAAAGGAACGGATGCTTGATCGAGTCAGATGGTTTGTGAATTTGACAACAGTAAGTACAACAATAACTGCAAGGAGGCTAGTTTGAATTGACACACCTGTTAGCCAGCACCGGCTTCCCGAGTCGAAGACACAGAAGAACCCACGCCCGTTCATACACCAGCCACAGTCATCCAAAACCGGACACGACCTGACATCAGTAATCTCATCCATGCTCAGTCCAACGTTGAATTGATAACGAATGAAGAACTACTTGACACGATCTTAATGGTTCCCGATGCAGTTGTTTTGAACAACATGGGAGAGGAAAAGGTACTAGGGAAGAAGAAAGATGAATCCGAGGCCAGAGCTGCCGATAAGAGCGAACCATCGAAGTCCAGTGGTGCATTGAACTCGGCATGGGCTAGTTTCATGCGGCAGAAGAAGGAGGTAGTCGCAGGGCCCTCGGAAGTCTCAAAAAATCACAAAAAGCGTAGTCGTTCTTCAAACCCTGTCCCAGATCTCGAGACTATCGATGTAGCTGAGGCCGATCAACCACCAAAGAGGCATAGAGACAATGATTTCGAATCTATTCTTGGGCCAACCGGTAATTCTCTGTCGGCTCAAGCTGAAAAACGTTACACAGCAGAATTGGATGCGGGTGTATTCAATGAAGGAAAGATGAAAGAGTTCAAATGGTCATGCCTCATGGTTGATAAGCATGCCGAGTTTAACGCGAACCATCTTCGCAATGTTCGCTGCTCTAACTGTGGCCGCGAGACAATATGTCAGGGCGCCAAGGGTGCTCCCAATCCCAGACGTTTCAAAGACCACTATCGGAAGTGTGTAGCGGGTTACATCCACCTTCCTAAAACTCAGGCTCACGTCAAAAATACAAGCACGCTGATCAGTGGTGCTTTTCAAGGCTTTCAAAAGCTTTCCACCAACGTATCCTGTATCCTTGGAATTTCCAAAGCCAATCATCAGCCTGAACAGTCGTCCACTTCTCCTCCTGTTAATCCCACTCCGCTTCCTTGTCCTGCTATTACTGAGGCCGATAATCCTAGTGTATTGACGTACCTTCGGCGTTCTTCTGCTCTTGGGGGCGGTTCACACTCAGTGACCAAGATTGCTTTAGAGCTCTTCCATAAACCTTTCATTCTTCTCACTGCGTCGCAGAAAGCACAAGTTCTTGACAGGCAGGATAGTGAGAATACATGGATCAATAACCATCGCCGTTTGAGTTGTCGTTCAAGCTCATGCCTTGGTATCTCAGTTTTTGTCACTGAAACTGGACGTGTTCTCCCTTGCGACGAATGTCATAAGGTTTCTAGATCATCCAAATTTCTGAAAGCCTTGAGGTCGAAAGCTCCTGACACAAAAAACTTGAAATATATCCCCAAGAAGTATCAGAACAAGCTTCTCGCTCACCAGTGGGCAGCATCGAATGGACTGAAGGAGCTTGTAGAATCAGTGGTACGTTTGGCTATCAACTCCTCGAAGTCTTTGTGTTAAAAACCACTATCAGGATGACAGTTCAATCTATACCCGCTTTGCACAGGGTGCGATCGCTGGAAAGTACGATGACTATGGCGTGTTTTTGGGACTATTACATGCGATGGTGCAGAAGCAAGACAAGGATGAACGTGGGGTAGGTATGCAAAACTTTCAGTACAACCCGGAGTGGGACCAATTTATGCACATTGCGAGCATCCATAGTCCAAAGACATATGCCTTCATTCGTAGTCATTTCCCTGGCAGAACTAAACGCAGCTTCCAGTAAGATTGAGTCCTAGTTTCAAGTGGATCCACGCTGACAGCCTATTTCAGATTCCGCGAGTCAAAGGGACCGACATTGCCCATGACTATCAGTGAAGACACATTCACAGCTATCCAAGAGCATCTTCAAGCAAGAGGTTATTCCGGGCCGATTAATGTAGCTTGCGATGATAGCAAATTACTTGCTGGTCTACGTCTTCACTACGATGCTAAGAAGAAAGCCCACTTTCTGGTTGGAGGTATTGATGGACCAATTCTAGTTCCTGAACCTAAAGACATCGAAGAAGTCATGGGTAATCCAGATGTTCAGAAAGGTACTAAGGTGAGCCTTGTCACCCATTACCCGGTCTACTTTGCTCAATATCTGTTGCGTAGGTTCGCCTATGGACTGGTACTATCCCATTGCCAGACATGCCACCATTCATCATCGCAGCAATCCCAATTCCTGAGTCAATGTCCGTAGCAAAGCTGTTTGAGCTTCACAAGACTGTTCTCTTTGGTCTACTCGATCATCAAGTGAAGATCATATCCTATGCATGTGATGGTACCGAAAACGAACGGAATGTTCAGCAATCCTTTATAGACATTGCAGAAACGGTCATCGAAGAGACTATTCCTGATCCTCATCCTGGTCAACCACCTCTTGTTGTGCGAATTCCTGTCTTCCGTGGACAACCAATTGTATTAATTCAGGATTCGAAACATGCCCTCAAGACGTTTCGTAATAATCTCTTTTCTGGTGCTCGTTTACTTGTTTTGGGAAACTTCCTGGCTATGTATCGAGATGTCCGCGCGATGGCATTCGAGCCAGGCTCTCCACTATACCATAGGGATGTCGAGAAGCTAGATAGACAGGACGACAATGCTGCTGCTCGGCTTGGGTCTGCACAAACATTGCAATTCTTGGTTGACCGTCATCCTGAGATGCTCGGACTCATCATCTACCTTTTTGTCTTCATGGAAATCCCTGACGCTTACCAAAATAGACATATTCCGCATGAAGAGAGACTGAACATGCTTCTCCGCGCACGTTACTTCGTGAATATGTGGACCATATATCTAGACAGTTGTCCAGGCTATCTACGGTCTCAATACTGCATATCGCGTGAAAGCCTGGACATTGTCTCGTATCTAGTCAATGGACTGATTGGCTTGGTCGTTGTTCACCGTGACCATTATCCAAAAATCCCACTACTTCCCTACCTCCATTCAACAGAACCCTGCGAGCACGTCTTTGGAATCTGCCGCCAAATTGTCAAAGATTTTACAATGTATGACTTTTATCATATGGTTCCAAAGCTTATGCTTCGTATTCGAGAAAGTTTTCTCTTGAGGTCCAACTCCGAACAACCATCACCAGATGTGAAGGCGCGTGCGGCTGGCTATCACCATACCTACTTCGACACGAAGAAGCTCGATATTACTGCACTTTCTCACTACCCCACCAAGGAAGATATGCAAAACATTGCAAAGCGGGCTGGCAGTGAAGCGGACTCTCTCATGGTTGCTCTCGGTATCTCTCCACTTGAGCTCTTTGGTACTCCCTCAATCCTCCCTTCTCTTCAGTTGTGGGCCTCAGACAAAGTCTTCGGGTTTGAGGATAGCGAAGATGATAATCAGTCCTTCAGTGATGACGAGTCTTCAGTTCATTCCATTGAGTTGCTGCAGGATTACGTTCGGATTGTACTTGATGATGAGGCAGTGAAGCAACAGACCTCTAGTGAACATGACCGGTATGATGCATTGTGCAATGCGGTGCTTTTACTCTCTGTTGAGGACCAGCAGAGAATGTGCGTAATTATGTATCTTTTCTATGATCTTTAAACTGACATTGAGCTTAGCAATGCACTCGAGGAAATCAACGTGGAGGAAGAGGATGGGTGTATCGCGAATGATCTGCACCATGTTCAGACCTTTCGGAAACTCATTCGCAACCTTCCTGCTCTTGAAATCGATACACCAACACCAATTGCATTCACTAACAGCAATGACCATGCTATCCTCCTACGCAACCTTGTTTCATTGAGGGAGCAACATCAAACTGAACACGCCTCAAAGGCTGTTCGAGTACGAGGTGTACATTTGTCTAATTCAGATGAATGTGACACAGATATGTCACTACGTCGTCGCATGCTTGCGGTCTTTCATGATACTAATCGTTTGTCCCAAGACCGAGGCATTACCACTGCTAGTGAACGTCTCTTACGATGGACCAAAAGACAAACAGATTCCACAGGGAATAGTTTGAATGCTCAGAATATGGCGGCCGGAAATGCGAATCAGGTGTGTCCTGTGGGGATTTTTGTGTTTGTAGGCTAACTTCGGGGCTTTACTAGGCGTTAGCAAAGCGTCGCCGGCTTCTGTTAGAAGGAGGGATCAAACCCCTTGAAATCCCTTCTGAAGCAGGAATCTCAAAGAAATCCCCGCTTTTGGTTGGTTCTTGGGGATTTGTCTTTGCTCGTATGCAGAAAGATAAGCGGCATGCCTATAAGCTATTCCTTGGAAAAGGTATGTCATTGACTCAATCCCAAAATTGTTTCTCATATTGTTAAAAGTTGAGGCTTTATATTCAAAAGGTGGAGGAAAGAACGGTAAACATGCTGCAGTGATGAAGGCCGATAATATAGCGGCAGTTTCTTATATCGGGTTACAGCTCTTTGAACATTGCTATGATGCAAAATTCCATGCGATCACATCCCAAACTCGTCCGTATCCTACTCTCTCATATACATTCATTCCGTCTACAAACTTCTTTGCTATCACCAAGGCTCTCCCTCAATTGGTCACAGAACAATCTGGCCAAACGGTATATCTCAAATCCAATGCTGATGTTATCATGCATCAACACCTCACCCACTACTTTCATAAACTCAGCGAGGTTCTGGTAGCGCATGCGAAGCGGTCAAAAACAAGTACAGCCACCAGAAATCAGACCACAACGCAGAACCTGAAGGAATCTGCATTTGCATTGGAAGCGATGGAAGAGGATGATGATTTGGGTTTTTAGGCATCTTATTTACATGTTCTTCGTGTTTCTACATTCTTAAGCGCAAAGATACGCTCAAATGAAAAATTCTACATTCTACATAGGTCTGTAACAAATTTTCGGTCAAATTTGGGCTCCGGCGCGAGGTCACTCCCAAAATTCGGTCAAATTTTGGGCATCTGATAGAAAAAACTTTCGGTCAAAACCTGTTCATTTCGGAAGGTCTAAGAACTAACCTCTCCTACCATAAACAGGGGTCCTGAAAAACCTTGCCTTTTACACGAGGCGATTACTTGTATAATATTTGAATTTTTCCTAGCGAAAATTTCAAGCGATCATTCAGTATAACATTCCAATTCCACCTCCATTTACTCTATTAGAATAAATTAAATGACATTCAAGTAATTGGGGCCACTAAAGTCTGAATAATCGGCACGAATTTTGTGATAATTTCCTTAAAGAGGCTCGTTGTAGGATATTCTTGTTACATAATTGCTCAATATTGACTCCATAAGATGCTTCTATTTATGGAAGAACAATTTAAATATTCTCCCACCCTGAAAGTGAGCGGTTTATGTACCAAACCTCCCTATATATTCAGCCTTTCCTGGGTGAGAAAACGGATCGATCCCCGCAGTGTGCTCAATTATTAATTATATATGTTTCCTCCATGAATATCTTGAGGCAAATTCTAGGTGACCTCCCTTGTGGAAAAGACCCTCGCAGTTGTTTTGCTTCAAAGCTGGATGGAAGATGGTCAGGCCATTGTTGCTGCACTACAGAAATCTTGGTAGTAATTCATCAAGAGCCTTTACATTGTCTTTGACCATAACAGACCGTGTAATATGTGTAGGACAAAAGAACTATGGTAAACTAGTTATTCGGGAATCAGACGTTGCCAGCATGATTTCAATCCTAAATCCTGAATATCAGTCAAACTCAGAATCTAAGTCTAGTTCTTGTGGAATCGGAGGCAGGGGCTTTTCTGTGTTTTTACAGACTGAGATATGGGGTGTCATGTCAACCATCGGAATATCCTGGACATTGGCATTAAGAAGCTCTTTTCTCTTCCAAAACATCAATGCTTCAAGAAGATCCTATATGACACCTCAATAATGGTTTGATTACTTGAATCTCTCTACCGACTCACTTTATGGCTGCCGAAAATCATGGTACCCGCAACAGGCACTATTTTCATGAGAGATTATCTGAGGCTAGAGTTTTTTGGACCTACTTAATGAGAGAATTACGTTGAGCTCCATGAGTCCCTTGACAGAATTATGTTTCCCAATGAACGCGAGTAAGAAAAAGAAAAGACCAATGCTACAAAAACTCAAATTTAGACATCAAGCTTGTAAGTTGAAAATATGGTACTCACATAATGGCAAACAGACTGAACAAACTAAAACCAGATATTCTCAGTAGAGCTGACCTGTAGAATCCTTGGTAGCAGAACGATGGGTGGCGCCGAAAAGCAATATAAAAATTGGCTATCAATTGTCAAGATTATTGCCCAAGGAGGAAAAGGTAAATCAAACGCTTACCATTGAAGAACAGCACAGCGATAATAAGGATAACCACAAGTCCTGCTGTAATCCGGCCTCTGTTCCAAGAATAGGTGTGATGTGGGAAAGCAACATCAAATTGAACATACGGAACATGATTCTCCAAACTGCAATACGCCACCACAGTAAATTTCACATCTGGGTCGGTCAGAGCGACCTATGATCATCAAGATTAATAATTCATCCCGTATATAAGCTAATCACTCACACCCAACGAGATGAGAATGACAGTTATGAAAATAACGTAAGGTGCAATCAATGACTGCAAATGATGAGGTCAGACCCTTGCCGTCACTAAACAGTCTATACATTACCCCGTAGCGAATGCACTTGCGATGCAACACCGTTCTCCCCAGTATCCTTTTCATCACGGTTAGTTGGAGCTTGCCGAAACATTTGTTAGTAGAAAGTGTAAAAAATCAGCAAACTCACCTCCAGCACGAGGTTCAAAGCACAGGCCGAGGAGCTGCCAATTATCATCAACATTATCAACACAGATAGTTTGAGAAACTAACAAGGGGGGTGCTCCATAGGTAAGCGAAGATTGCAGCATACATATACTGCGGGACGGGGTGCCTTCAAATGCATGACCCTCAAAAAGAAGGAGGGTGTATGAAAACGCAAAAACCGCCCAGGAGAGAATAAAGTTCCACCAGGAGGCACGGCGGGAAGACGTCGAGAAGACTCCGGCGACCAGCGCCAGAATGGCAAATACAAGTCCCATTAATTGGAACACGAAGAAGCAAATGACAGCTGCTCGGAGAGGTCCTGAAAACATCGTGAATCGATTTTGTATCATCATCAGTAAAACAGCCTCACCAGTTAATGGGCTTATTGTCTCCGACAATTGAGCCATAGCCAGGAGGATCTCTATGAACGAAGTATGAGAAAGCTTGGGATATGGTGTGCGGTCAAGCATTTCATCGTGTTCATAAAGGTTTGCTTGTACTATGAATACATGAATCGTATTTGGGTATGAGCATTTCCATATCTTTGAGGGTTCTAGTCAGGACTCAGGAGACTACGAACAATTTCAGTGCCCACGGACTGAGTTCTTACGGGCACAGAGAAGTTCAAATTTAGATTGGCATGTAAGATGAGTAGCACCTCAGTCGATGTGAGATCACAGCTTGAGACATTCTCTTAGTGGTCAATGACACGTCCGATGATCATGCATCTCGTTAATATCTTATATTATCTCTTTGTTCATCTCAGCACAAATTCAATGCAAAGTGTTACAGTTTGATTGCCTGCCCTGGAGGCATCTGTCGTCGCTTGGACAATGTCTATAGTGATTGGAATAACTCTCAATGGTCTGGTTCAACCATTAATGTCTTTAGATGCAAAATGCCGGGGATGATGTTCTAAAGTACCAGTGGGATTTACACGATTTCTAACAGATATGAATCATATACCTTTGGGTCTTGTCAAGGCTGTTGCTACTTTGATGATAGCATCTGCCAACAAAAGCTGACTCCGATCCTCATAGGATGGGGACAGGATACTAGGAACAATATGGCTGTATCTAGTGATTCAAATATCAACGGGGAGTTCGGCCATTATTATGTTTCTATTCGAGGTATCCGCCTCAACTTAATCATACCTGATGGCTCAGATAATGAACTATTGTCCGCTATGTTTAATTAAACGTCCATGTCCTGAAAAAGAGGGGGGTTTCAACACAGTCTGTTGTGTATCTTTCTGCAGAGACAGGGTATTCGTGCAGAGAGGGCAATTCTCGCCCTTGCTAATTACTATTCTGTTGCACTTCGGCTGATTTACTCACCAACGTCGAGGTTTACTCTGATGTGACTCTGGACTCTCAAGTTGAACTCCGATCACATTGAGGAAATTTTCGACCTGTCTTCTTCAAGTCTCCGATGCTCTACCAAAAATACATGATCGATTCTTCTACCAGTTACAACTTGAATGGGAGAAAAGCATCATGTTCTTGAATTGATTATGTGGTAATCAATTCAACAACCGCGCAAGGACGAAAATAAGTGGGATGATGGACAGTGAATCAAACATCTTTAAACTCACTTGAAATACTTCAAATTACACTGTAGCGAACAAAGTTGTATTATACTGCAAGTTTTTCTTTCAATCCAATACAAATATATCATCATCACATACAACTTGTTTTGATCCGGACTCAGAGATTCAATTTACATCAAATACGTTCGACAGAATATATTATCGATGGACTTGTGAAAATCCCAATATACATATTCTGTGGTAGTCTGACTCGAGGGGCGAATGCATCCGGCTTATGCATTGTGGATTGACCTCGGAAACAAGCTCGGAAAATTTTCAATCTATAAGAGATAGAAGTGTCATAAACAATACTAGGCATGATCCTGTTACTTAAACGGTAAACCTGGCTCGAACGGTAAGCGCTGCTGGAGAACACCTCAAGTTACATGCATCTTAGAAACGATCGGAATTTGATGAACTTATCCGAGCTTGTGAGATTTTATTGCTGGGCACCGACATTATTAGTATCTCTACATCCCCCGAACATAGACGTGGTCTTGACTTGCTTGTAACCAACAATGATTTATGAAATTGTTGTTGAATCTTTCTTCAGGTAGGATACTCTACAAAATTTATGGCTGGTGAAATAGAGTTTGAATGTACTACTATTGATCTTCGCTTTCTTTCTATGATATTTACCATAAACCCTGACTATGCCTTCCGTCATCCATCACACAATCATGCTCTGTATCCACAATGGATCGAATACACACAGTTTCTTTGAACCTGTTACCCATCGTCGCCTGTAAGCTCAGAAAACGTGGAGCTATAATCCGGCTGTGTCTTCGTCTGAGAAGGGGGTTCCAGTGTTGTAAGTACAGTTATGTGGAAGATGTTGTCCGTGACATCTTCTCGAGAATAACCAATCCAACTTCTTTCTATCAGAAATTCCGTTCTGATTACGAGAAAGAGTGCGAGGTGGCAAATATGGTCATTCCTTCCCAGCTAAATGGCCACAAGTTGCAGGTTCACAATCCTGTATGTCTAATCATTGATCTGACAACCACTCATCCCCATAGTTGTGAATTTCATCAAGAAATTTCGATCAAGCCGACCTGCGCTATTGTAGAGATACTAAGAGGACATCGGAGATGGAACCTTGGTGGGTTTTTTGCATAAGTATGTAGCACGGATGTGTGAATTTCGGAAACCATTGTCAGACAAATCCATGAAGACTTGGAGGTTCGATTAAGTAGGAAGAGCGTAGGCCCTTTCTCGTATGTATACTGTTGTAATAATAGTGTATAGTTTCGAAACCATCAGTTCTCCATCTCAATCCAACGTGTTCCACACTCTGCCCAGATTCCAGCTGTGATTGCTCTTTCGTTATCATCTTCCTGTGGCCACACTACATACTGTTGCATATCTTGTAACCAATTCACCTTGGATGATAAGCTTCTAGACCATTCTCTGCAAGCCTGACAATCACTGACTTCAAAAAAGAGATCGGATTAAAATCAAATTGTTCTGTTGTACTTCGAGAGAATGCCTGATCAATGGGGTCCAATATAGATCAATGATTGTTTCAATGTCATGCAAAGTGGTATCGCCTGGGGGTCGCCGTGTTTCAAGCGTAAGATATGGACTCGCCGAACTGTTGGAAAACAGTGCAACTCTGGATCCAAGGGCTGCTCGGGGAGTCGGTGTTGCAGAGATTCTGAATATAGCAAGTGATGGTGTGGGACAGCCAACCAAAATCCCTGCAACGCTGTCTGTAACAAAGAACACTATACGTGGCATAAGGGCAGCCTCGTGGTCCAAGTTGTGAAGATACCAGAATCAACGTGTTCTTGATGTCGTGGGGCTATACGAAAGCTCTACAATTGTACCGCCGCAATGATTTAATCGCGCAGGATCACATACAGGATGCAACGCAACTGATATATAATTTTCAAACAGTCAAAGAGGATTTGACACTACTTCTTGTCTGAATATGGTGAATACAATATCCTTTTGCGGAAGTTTTATTTCATAAGGGAAGCGTGATAGAAGAATTAAGCCTGTTGTCGAGTGCTCTGGATGATGTAAAACCATACCACAAAAGTTTCTATGATCATCTCAGCTCGAGAATCAGTGCTGCACAATGAGTTCATCTCGATTTTGTAAGTCCTCGATTGTCGTAGTAGAGATTTACTTGAATTTTCATGCATTTTTGCTTGACCCTATAAATACATACTTATATTGTGTCTGTGATCACTCACAAGTTTTCTCTATTCTCCCTTCTTCGAAATAGGCAATGACTATCCCTGCTGAATCTTCAGTGCCTGCGAAGAGCACGTTTGATCAGGTCCTTCTAAACGGAGCAACAGGCGTTGAACTCTCTGAGATCCAGGAAAGCACTCACCATGATCATGCCGATCCCGATACTTTAGGATCTACAAGCAAGGACACTGCGTCAAGCCTGTCAGACTTGGAGGAACATTGTATGATCCATTTTACTAGCTTCTCCGCTCCTACTGATCTGCTGCTCTCTGCAGACTCAGAACCCTCAATAAATCACTTCCCTGGCAGGGTATTCATCATCTACAACCTATTCATCCAACCAACTCCCTCGAGCTGATGACCTCTTTGTTTCATTTAGTTCCCCGCTGATGACTTCGGGCTCACTCCTGGAAATGTTCATCGATTTTACCATGATTGGAAAAACAACGTTTGTGACACAACGGTGAGCTTCTGTCCTTCATCATTCTCAGAATATGATTAATGGTCTCTCAGCATGTCAGTTTTCCGTCCTCCTCACAGCTAATGTCTGGAAAATATCCATATTCAGATCAAGAGCTGCGACTTCCCCCGGTCTCTCCATCACTCAATGTCAATAACTTTGCAACCACCTCCACTGTTTATCCTAGACCTTCCGTTGCTTCAGACTGGATTCTCCCTTACTTGAATGTGTGCGCCTCCCCTTTGTCCTCATTCAACGATGCTCTTAGCGCACAGTCCTGGGAGGCACCATTCTTCGGTTGGAACAATATCGACATGGGACTTTTGGGTCTTCAATATCACCAATCACTGGAATCTCCCTATCAACTGGAAACACGATCTACGGTGAACAATACAATGAGTCAAGGATCACAGGAAAACAGGAAAAAACCGAGGAGGAGGAGTAAGAAGAGGATTCGGGCATGTTATTGTTGTCGTAAACGCCATGTGAAATGTTGCAGAACAAACACACAAAGTTCTGACGTAAATCTCCCTGCTGAATCTTCAGTGTCTACGGAGAGCACGTTTAATCAGGTCCTTCTAAACGGAGCAACAGGCGTTGAACTCTCTGAGATCCAGGAAAGCACTCACCATGATCATGCCGATCCCGATACTTTAGGATCTACAAGCAAGGACACTGCGTCAAGCCTGTCAGACTTGGAGGAACATTGTATGATCCATTTTACTAGCTTCTCCGCTCCTACTAATCTGCTGCTCTCTGCAGACTCAGAACCCTCAATAAATCACTTCCCTGGCAGGGTATTCATCATCTACAACCTATTCATCCAATCAACTCCCTCGAGCTGATGACCTCTTTGTTTCATTTAGTTCCCCGCTGATGACTTCGGGCTCACTTCTGGAAATGTCCATCGATTTTACTACGATTGGAAAAACAACGTTTGTGACACAACGGTGAGCTTCTGTCCTTCATCATTCTCAGAATATGATTAATGGTCTCTCAGCATGTCAGTTTTCCGTCCTCCTCACAGCTAATGTCTGGAAAATATCCATATTCAGATCAAGAGCTGCGACTTCCCCCGGTCTCTCCATCACTCAATGTCAATAACTTTGCAACCACCTCCACTGTTTATCCTGAGTCTTCCGTTGCTTCGGACCTTGTCCTCCCTAACCTGAATGTGTGATCCTCTGCCTTGTTCGCATTCAATGATGCTCTTAGCGCACAGTCCTAGGAAATAGCATTCAGGATGGGGTGAGTGTTTCTGGCACAGACAATGCTAATGCTAACGTGGAATGTTCTAGTCTTCAAAATCACTAGTCCATGGACTCTTCATGCCAAAATGCCCTATTGTAAAGAATTTATGTTTACTTATCTTGTTCGGTAAGAAGTGTCGGGTATACCCTCAGTGTCCAATATAACTATCCTATCCTATCCTATCCTTGGCTACCAATTTAACTTAGTGGATTGAAAGTCCGCCAATTTGCGTGAAATCGTGAAATCATCCTTGCAAAGTTAACTTGTCTGACTGCTTTGGCTTGGTGAATTTATTTAACTCAGCCACATAGGCCACATATGATCGTATACAACCCAATGTTTTACCATCTTGGATGTCATTATAAGACTATGTTTGCAGAGTAGTCAGGTACTCTGCATAATTCTGACCGCATCCGAGTCTGCAAAACCTGTACATAATCTGCAAAACATGGATGTTCGCCAGAGCAAGCATACTGGCTGGAGAGCGCTGTCCAGCACTGAAAGCACTCCCAGCAGTATTGATCAACTGCTGGGAGTGCTTTCCCAGCTGGACAGCGCTGTCAGCTGCTCTCCAGCTATTAGCCGAAAATCCAGGTTTTACAGATGTGACTGTTCGGCTAAACAGCCGAAAGCAGCTCAGGGCACTTCCCACTGGCAGCAGCAAAAGCACCCAGAGCAGGCTTTCATTTTTGGTTTGGGTGCTTTCGTCGCTGGAGAGCGCTCTCCAGCCAGTTATCCTTGCTCTGGCGGGCACAGAACATTTGCAGTACCATATGCAGTGACATGTGCAGTAGTCCTGCAGTGACATATGCAGTGACATGCAGTAGCACTCAAGTTACTCAAATATATATGTAAATAGATGATCCTCCACTGTACAAAATATATCCCATTCTATAAATGCTTTGTATGACAATAACAGGGAGTATAATGGCCTGTAGGGGCTGAATGGATATGTGAATATTTGATTGAAATTGGATAGTGATCTCATTATTCTGTCAATTCCGCTGCCAGGTTTCTTGACATTGATTCTCAATGCAGGCTTTCTGTATCTTGTATCATTAATTTCAGCTTTGTAAGTAATATCCTCTTGTACTACAATATGATACCAACTGGTGTTCACAAAGCTAGTATAATTCCAAATTCCACCATCAATAATTTGGGTGGATTTTGAAAGCGGTGGATAAATGATGACAATTTGGCCAATGAGAACTCCAAAAAGCAAAAAATGAATGTATAACAATACACATACTGTCCTCTAGAATTTTCCAATCAAAGTATTTCTTATATCAAGTATCTCCTTTAGTTTAAGTTGTTTTTGTAAGTCCTTGACCAGTGTTTATACATGGCTCTGTGTCTCTGGGTTAGGTTCTTCAACCTAAATCTGGTGATACTATGAGATTGCAAGAATATTTCCATCATGCCTTTTATATGATGTTCCAGAACCATTGGCCAAAATCAGCAATGTAACTTCCTCCCCTTCATAATCTTAACTATCCACAAATGACCCAGAATAAACTGTGCCAATAGTGCTTAATTTGTGAGAATTATAGGGGGGATAGTAGCTTCACAATATTGGTGGCTCAATAATTTTCCAAAGGCCGTATTCAAAATACTTGTAGTGTATAGAGACACTCAGAGCCTTGTGATTTAATGCAAGATTTCAGTTCCCAATAATTTCAATGCAAAGGTACAGAGCCTCATTGCCCATAGTAAGACTGCAAGTAAGTGCAGGAACAATGCAGGTGAATGCAGTAACAGTACAGGTAAGGTGCAGGCTAATGCAGTCACAGTGCAGGTAAGGTGCAGATGTGTGCAGTTACAGTGCAGATGAGGTGCAGGTGTGTGCAGTTACAGTGCAGTTGCATGCAGTCACAATGCAGATGTGTGCAGTTACAGTCAAGGTGAATGCATTCAAAAGGTAGGAGCATGCAGATGCATCTGTACATCCTAGATTTCTGTCTAAGAGACTGACTGCACTTCCCAGCACTGAAGTGGTTTGTAGAAATTGCTTTCAGTGCTTTTGGCCGGACAGTGCTTATTAGGGAAGTACTCCATACATAGGACCAGTGGACAGTTACATAAATGGTGTTATTGTCTTATACTGTACAGTAGCAGACACATCATGCCGACAGCAATATCGAGTCCCTCAGTTGCTTCAAAGACAACTGAAGTGAGCCCCAAGTATACTAGCAGTACATTTGTCATACTAACCAACTGTAGTTATCTCCTAACAGGTACTTACCTACATCAACGATTAGTTGCTTCAAAGACAACTGAGTTATCTCCTAACAGTGCTGTCCAGCTAGTACCCTTCATCTGCAAAACCTGGATATTCAGCTAAAGTCTGAGAGCAGACCCCAGCAGATCCCAGTGCTGAAAGCACTGAAAGCAGTATGCTCTGAGTGCTTTCACTGCTGGGAAGTGCTCCCAACTGCTTTCGGACCCTTAGCCAAAAATACAGGTTTTGCAGATGTTGCTGTCATGGTCACACAGGTTTTGCAGATAATATGAATGTGTGAGTACAGTGAAGTGCTTGTGCCATACATAACTAACCATATAGGATTTACATACATCTGTAAACCAAGCAATATATCAACTCAATGTGCATAGACGTATCCTGAAATAGTTGAACATGTGGCAAAAATGAACTCAAGATAGGTTAACATAATTAGACAAAATACATATAAATGCCATAAGTGTGATGTAGGTGCATGCGGATGCACTGCAGTGGAATGCAGATACCATGCAGTGACTGTCACTGCAGGTGGTACTGCAAATGCTACTGGCCACACCAACCTCCACAACCTCATTAATTCACAATCAGAAGATGCTAGAAAACTGTTTATACATCAAATAATTCAAGAAGAAAAAACCGGTGGCAATGAGGATATCCAGTCTCTGCTTTCGAAGCATCCTCTTCTTGTGGAATTGCTCATGAGAATGCATGAGATGGAAGTATATGAGGATTTTTTTGCCAAAGAAGCTTGTTGAATGTAGGGAAAGTAGTCTGGGGGGTGCGTTATTTTTCTGAGAGTTCAGTCCATTTGTCATGAAGTACGTAGCCCCTATCATTTTCCTTTTCTCACCGTCTCGACGCCCTTACTTGTACGATTACATCACTGTCAAATCCCATCGATTACTGATCCACCTGTTACCCTTCTCCTTCTACTGGCTTCCGCCACCTTCCTTGTTCCTAAACTGTACAGTATTACATCGCTATTTCTCGCAGATCGGATTATATATATAAAGCCACTCCCTCACAGCCTGGTCCCTCATCTTGACCTCTCTGTCATTATCTGGGACCAGGTATGTGCTTACTTATTATTACCTATGACTACAATACTCAATATATCTCTGTCATTATCTGGGACCAGATTGCCTGCACTCCGCTTAGTCGCTCCGCTTCATTGCTCTGCTCAGTCACTCCGCTCCATCGCTCTGCTTAGTTGCTCCGCTTCCCTGTTCTGCTTCGTCACTCCGCCTTTGTCGCTTTGTGACATTAGGTCAAGATCCATTACTGCACTGACAGCCTACCAATAAGGTTGTCCTTGCAGGATCTGCATACATCACATCTTCTACACTCGTAGATCCTTCCGATCATACTGCTAAAACAGACTGCTCCGCTCTCCAACACGCACTTGACCCCAGAGATCAGCACCACATCCACCATAGTGGCGATAGCTGGTACGACTGTGACTCTCAGCCTTGCCCCCGCGCGCTCTCCAATTCAGTTCAGAACCCAACTACTGTAGAAGATACAACCTTCCTGCCAATTCCCCACCCCCGATTGCCTACTCCTATCATGTCGACTCCTGTCCTGACTGCCCAGACTACCTCTGCAGATGAACTCATGACTCAGCTCATTAAACAAGTAGCCAACCTTGCTACAGCCATGGAGGAATGCTCGTCCTCCAAATCCAGCATGAACAAACCTGAGGTATTCAAGGGTAAAGACAGTAATGAAGCACGTTGTTTCAGAGCTCAGTTCCAGAACTGGGCCTCAGAACAACCTGATCTCGCCAACAGTCAGGTAAAGCTTATCAAGTCAGCCTTGGGCTTCTTTACAGAAGGTGCTGGAGACTGGGCAACCCCTCACCTGCTACATTTTAATGCGGAGAATCCCCTGTTCGAAGGCAGTTGGGAGAAGTTTCTCCTAGAATTCGGTCAGCAATTTGAATCAATAGACCCAGATATGGAAGCCCGTAATGCAATCCAATCCCTTAAGCAGGGTAAAGGGCAGACAGTAGCAGAGTTTGCTCAGAAATTCCAGGACATTGGAAGTTGGACTGGGATGTCTGATATTGATTTAAGGGAACATTTCTACTCTGCCCTACTTCCGAAGATACAACAGAATCTGATCATGGTAAACATTGGTCAAGGAGTTGCTCGGACCCTAAAGGAAGCCATCACACAAGCTGTATCAGTAGATGTCTACTTACATGACCCCACCCTGACTGGTCAAAACCTCGGACCTACCCGCTCCCATGCTACCCCTGCTGACCCCCATTCTATGGATATCGATGCCACCCACACCAGTAATGGGAATACTAGGGAGGCGTTCCTGGCCTGCATGCGAGGACGATGTTTTGGCTGTGGTGCCCAAGGTCATGTCAAGCAAAACTGCCCACATCGAGAAACCACCTGCCATTACTGTGGACGTCGAGGACATCTGGAAGCAGTCTGCCAGGACAAGTTCATGGGACTCGGACGAGACCAAGGCCAACGCCAGCAACCGCGGCGCCAGCAGATATCAGCTACGAGCACTGCGCCATTTTCTCTATTCCCAAATGAATCCGTCCAGATCGCTACCTCGACCCCAACATCTGCTCTAGCTACCGTACCCGCTACCCCGAGCCCCCCTAACCAGGACTTTTCCAACCAGATTGGTCAAATAAGGGAATTACTCGATCGTGCTAATGCCATGTCTTCCTCATCCTCTGGCTTTCAACAGGGTTTTTAAAGAGGGTACCCGCTTCGGCTGCACTGAGAGTACCCCGTAATCAGTTTGTTATGTTCGCTACTTCTTCGTATGACTCGCACCCATCATGTACAATATTGTTGACCCGGGAATTAAACTCCACTTCCCCACATTTCCAAATTCATGCGAGACTAAGAGGAAGGAATCATAGTATAACAACTGCAGCCATGGTAGACTGTGGAGCTACTGCCCTGTTTCTAAACCAAGACTTTGCCACTCGGAACTGCATAAGATGTGCACCCCTTCATAAACCAATCGACGTTTTTAATATTGATGGAACACCTAACCGAGCTGGACGGATAACCCATTTTGCACACCTAGCACTCACAGTGGATAGTCAAGAGCGATGGATGGACTTCCTGATCACCAATCTAGGAGGCGAAGACATTATCCTTGGACTCCCCTGGCTACAGAAGGTAAATCCGGAGATTGATTGGGAGAAAGGACGACTTTCAGTAAAGCCCCCTCGAGTAGCTATAGAAGAAGTCCAAGATGAGGAGATCTCATACCCTCACCTAGCTGCTGCTAACACAGAAAGCCCAATCCCTGAACTCCCAAAACCTCTAGCTGAACCCCCTCACATTGAGGCGCCACAGGAAGCAACCCTCGAAGAGAGTGAATCAGCAGCGGAGGAATCCCCAATACACCGAATCCGAGCCAATCATAAAACTTGTCGGGCATGGGTAAAAGCGGGAATCCTAGAGGAACAGACTGAGGAGGTCTGGTGCGCCGCAGGATTCACTTATTCCCAGCAGCTAGCAGAGGAAGCTAACCGAGACAAGCCTGTTGAAACCTTTGAAGAAATGGTCCCTGAGCAGTACCGTGATTTCAAAAAGGTTTTCTCAGAATCCGCCTCCGAACGATTACCTGCCCACCAACCTTGGGACCATGCAATCGATCTCATACCTGGAGCACCGGCAACCATGCGTACCAAGATCTACCCCATGTCCCTAAATGAGCAAGAGGAGTTGGATCGCTTCCTGGAAGAAAATCTGCGGAAAGGCTACATCGTCCCCTCCAAATCACCCATCTCATCTCCAGTCTTCTTTGTGAAGAAGAAGGATGGAAAACTCCATTTTGTACAAGACTACCGGAAATTGAACGAATACACTGTGAAAAACCGCTACCCCCTCCCATTGGTTGCTGATATAATTAGTCGGCTCCAAGGGGCTCAATATTTCACCAAATTTGATGTCCGCTGGGGTTATAACAACGTTCGAATTAAGGAAAGTCACGAATGGAAAGGGGCTTTTGCAACCACATGAGGGCTGTTCAAGCCTAAGGTTATATTCTTTGGTCTCACCAACTCCCCTGCAACGTTTCAAGCACTCATGAACGCTATATTTGCGGACCTCATTGTAGCTGGAAAGGTAGCGGTTTACCTAGACGACATCCTCATCTTTGGCAGTGACCTTTAGGAGCACCAACGAGTGGTATGGGAAGTACTAACCCGGTTGGAGAAGCACGATCTGTACCTACGACCGGAGAAGTGCGAATTCGAACAACAACAGATTGAATATCTAGGCCTTATTATATTGGAAGGGGAGGTGAGAATGGACCCTATAAAGGTAGCTGCAGTTCGCGACTGGCCAGCCCCCACTAATCTTCGAGAGCTCCAAGGATTCCTTGGATTTGCTAACTTCTACCGACGCTTTATCCGGAACTTTGCAAGGATAGCCAGGCCCCTGAATGACCTCACCCGGAAAGACATATCCTTCACCTGGATGGACACCCAGCAACATGCGTTTGACACCCTCCAAGAGGCCTTCATCTCTGCACCCATCTTAGCCCTATGGACACCAGATAGACCGACCCGAATCGAGGTAGACGCATCAGGCTTTGCTACTGGCAGTGCCCTCATGCAAAAGCAAGATGATGGCCAATGGCATCCCGTTGCCATTCGATCAGCCTCAATGCAACCAGCAGAACGAAACTATGAGATCTATGACCGGGAAATGCTAGCCATTATAGAAGCGTTGAAGGACTACCCCAGCCATTCGATATCATCACTGATCACTCTAACCTCGAATTTTGGCGCACAGCTCAAGACCTCACCCACCGCCAAGCTCGCTGTGCTCTATACCTTTCATGGTTTGACTTTCACATGATCCACCGCCCTGGTAGAACAAACACTCAGGCTGATGCTCTTTCCCATATGGCAGCCCACCAGGTACTAGACAATGAGGATAATCGGCAGCAGACAGTCCTTAAGCCCAACCATTTCACCAAAATTGCAGCCTCTATCCTATGGAACCCCTTAGAGGATTGCATCCGGAAAGCCTCACAGCGAGAAGCCCAGGTACTGGAAGGTCTCAAAACAGTTAAAGAGCATGGACTAGAGTGTTTAGCCAATGGAATTGCTGGATGGGAGGAGGACAACGGTCTAGTCTACTACCAAGGATGAGTATACATGCCAGCAGGCGATGACCTACGCACTGAAGTACTATGTCAATGTCATGACCATCCCACTGCTGGACACCCTGGGCTCCACGAAACACTCGATCTAGTTAGCACCCACTTCTGGTGGCCAACACTGCACTCCTCTGTGGAGAAATATGTAGAGGGATGTGAGACATGCGCACGCAAAAAGATCCAACGACACCCACGAGCTGTAACTCAACCCTTAGATGTACCTTTGGGCCTATGGGAAGAGGTAGGGGTGGACCTGATAACGCAGTTGCCTAACTCCCAAGGATACGACGCAGTCGTAGTCTGCACGGACCTCTATGGGAAACAAATTCATGCTCTCCCATGCACCAGCTCCATTACTGCGGAAGGTGTTGCTGACCTCTACTACAAGGAAATCTTCCGTCTTCATGGACTCCCCCTCCACTTCAAATCCGACCGGGGGCCTCAGTTTGCAGCCAAACTCATGTGATCCCTACCTGCTAGACTGGGAATAAAATCAGATCTTACATCCGGTTACCGTCCTCAGTCTAATGGTCAAACCGAACGTGCAAACCAAGAAGTAGAAAAATACATTCGACTCTATGTAGGTCGTCGACAGGATGACTGGGCAGAGCACCTTCCCATGGCAGAGTTTGTAATCAACTCGCGAACCCATTCGGCACTAGGCATGTCCCCATTTGAGCTAACCTATGGATATCTTCCCTTGTTCAACATCCCAGTTGGACAACGCAGCGGGATCCCAGCTGTAGATGACCATATACGGATACTCCGAGAAGCCCGACAGGACGCAGGGGCTGCCTTGCACTTAGGCAAAAAGCAGCAAAAGGAGGGATACGAACGAGGAAAACGGAAAGCTCACCAGTTCAAAGTCGGAAATTTTGTCTGGCTCAGCGTGGAAGACATCAACCTCCAACTATCCAGCAAGAAGCTAGGAGATCGGCAGCTTGGACCTTACCGAATCTTGGAGAAGATCGGACCCCTGGACTACCACCTTGATCTCCCTATCTCCCTCGACCGCATTCACCCTGTATTCCATGTTGACAAACTCTACCCCTGGAAAGGTAACACTATCATTGGAGAAATTCCAACACCACCAGAGCCGGTCTACCTAGAGGATGAAGACGAACCGGAATATGAAGTAGAGGAAATCCTGGATAGTCGGGTCCGGTGGAAGAGGTTGGAATACCTGGTTAAGTGGAAGGGCTGCGACGCAGGGCATAACTCCTGGGAACCAGGGCCCAACCTCGGCCATGCTCCGAAGATTGTTCGGGCCTTCCACAAGAAACACCCCACAGCAGCAAAGGCTTGACCATCGAGGGCAATGGTTGTAAGAAGGGGGGTAATGTCATGAAGTACGTAGCCCCTATCATTTTCCTTTTCTCACCGTCTCGACGCCCTTACTTGTACGATTACATCACTGTCAAATCCCATCGATTACTGATCCACCTGTTACCCTTCTCCTTCTACTGGCTTCCGCCACCTTCCTTGTTCCTAAACTGTACAGTATTACATCGCTATTTCTCGCAGATCGGATTATGTATATAAAGCCACTCCCTCACAGCCTGGTCCCTCATCTTGACCTCTCTGTCATTATCTGGGACCAGGTATGTGCTTACTTATTATTACCTATGACTACAATACTCAATATATCTCTGTCATTATCTGGGACCAGATTGCCTGCACTCCGCTTCATCGCTCTGCTCAGTCACTCCGCTTAGTCGCTCTGCTTAGTTGCTCCACTTCCCTGTTCTGCTTAGTCACTCCGCCTTCGTCGCTTTGTGACACCAATATGACATGAATATCCCTTTAAAAGAATCTACGAGTTTCTTGTCAGGTCCAGCAAAGAGTGCATCATCAACGTAGATGATGGCAATGACTAAAGAGCCATCTTTTCCTCAATGGACAAAGATACCTGCATCAGAGCTCACGTGTTTGAAGCCGAGTGTTTTCATGTATGAGTCCAGTGCTCGCCACCAGACAAGACCTGCTTGTTTCAGTCCATACAGAGCTTTGCGCAGTAAGAGGACTTTATCCTCTTTGCCTTTGATTCAAAAACCTTCAGGCTGTTCCATGTAGATAGGCATTTCACACATCGAGTCCGGTGAGATACCAGTTGTTCAGCATAGTCAAGGCAAGCAACAGTCTAACAGTCTCAAACCGTACTACAGGAGAGAAGACTTGGTCATAATCAAGACCTTCCATTTGTGAGAACCCTTTGACAACAAGGTGTGCCTTCTTACAACCATCAGATTTGATGTTGAAGACCCAGCAGTTCTTAATAACCTTTTGGTCTCCTGGACGATCCATGAGTTCAAAAGTACCATGCCGTTTGAGTGCTTCAAGCTCTTCTTGGCAGGCCTTAAGCCATTCCAAAGGTAGGGGGTAATGAAGGGATTCGGGAACGCGCGCAGGTGGAGTGTGTAACAAAGAGGGAGGCAGTAGTACTGGCCAAAGTGCAGCATGGTGAGGAAGGTCATTGGGGAAGGGACTCCATAAAGCTTGAGCAGCAAGGGTCAAGGCCTGGTCAAGACATTGGAAGAAACTGCCCATCAGCACCAAACAACCAGGAAAGAAACCAAAGGATGATAATTAAGGAAGTCAGTCTCATTCAGTTTTAGGTACAATTGAGTATAGGCAGCGCTCTGCCAAGGTGGCTTTGGGGAATGGAATACTCAGATAAATAAGCTGGTGCTAATCACCCATATATTGAATGATAAAGCTGACAAGGAACAGACTTTCTTTTTGAAGGACTTCAATCACATGATACCCACTAAGACTCAAGACATCTTTCTTGATTTTGTGGCAATAACAGCAAACTGCAAAACCGGAGGCGGGTTGGAAAAAAACTGAACTGATGGCTGGCTGATGGCCGACAGTGCAGACCTGCCAGCTCCAAAGCTATGCCCGCCTTGATCATTGTATGAGCAATGGAGAGCTGACCAGAAGAGTGGGGCACATTGTGTAGATTGTGTACCTATGGTGATTCATACAAGACAACATATATAAGGTAGCAATTTATCATGAGTGGCAACATGTACAATGTATCCCCACTACGACTACTCTAATGGACCTCCTCCACCTAATATGACTCAATATCTTCTTGGAGTTGGTCCTCTTCCTCCTCCTCCAGCCCCCCAGCAGCAAGCAGTTGCACAGATAAACCAAGTCTTGGACAGAGGAGCTTTCAATGGAACTCAGTCTCACCCTGCTCAACAACTATTGCAAAGGCACAGCAATATTCAATGACTTGGAGGTAAACTATGGTAGTGATGCTATATTACATGAAGGCTGATCATCAGTGTAGGCAACATTCCGGGTTCCATGATCAAAGTTGACATCCCTCAGAAGCAACTGGCAGGTTCTTCGAGGTCAGGACAAAAGTCAAAACATGTTTATGTCACAGTAAAAATCAATGCTGTGACTATTGAACCACAAAATTTCTTCCTTGCACAAGTCCATGATGGAGCTGGAATCTGGAGAAGACATTGAGCTTGGATGGCAAGTTAGTGATGCTCCTGTGAACAAAGGATTTTGTTGTTTGAAGGCCGATGCTGATGTGCACGGAGCTTTTGATGAAATTTTGAACTGAAACAAGAGTTCTCGGTGTGCTACACCCTTTAGCATGGTCATCAAGAATACAGTATGTTCCATATCAGTCCAGCTGCCATTTCTGGCTTATTGTTTGAATATACAGACTCCAAACATTGAGAAAGAAGTCTCCAAAAAGCCACTTCAAACCACTGACACTTCTTATGGCAACAAGCTAACAAAATTGAAGGAAAGACTCCATTGCATGCAACACTCTGGTCATAATAGCTGGCGATGTGATGAATACTATGCAGGACAACATGTAAATCTTGGCATTGAAGAGATAACTTTATGGGCACGCAAATGGGTGAGTCTCTGTTTGAATCATTTGTCCATGGTTTTGGTTTACACATTACTAGCATGATGGAGAGTCAGATGGTCCCCTACATCCACCATCTGTTCTCAACCTCGATGACCTTGTAGAGAAACAAGCCACACAACAGGCCTGTTCCATCAAGCATAACCAAGAACCATCTGGACAGCTAATTCACATCCATTTGGACAGCTCTCTCCAAGACACTGCCAAATCCAGCTCAAATACTCCCACTAAGTGTAAATGAAATGAGGACAAAAGTGACAATGACAATATTGTAGTAGGAATCAGAAATGTATTGGATGATTTGCATGCAAAGAAGCCTGACCTCAAGTACCATCTGTAGGAAAGTGCTCTTTGCCAAAAAGGGTCACAATTATGAAGCAGAGTATCCACGTCCTCATTGAGCTTTTGCTTCTGTTTCAGTGAAATTGCTTTTTTTGAAAGTCCAGGTTTGTCGAGCCCCTTCGTGTGACATTGCAACTCACAAGCCCTGCAGTGGAGTAGCGAGGAATGCAGGCTTCCAACATCGCTCCATGTTATAGTGAGACTAACAGAATCTAACATCAGGATATCCAACAAATGATTGTGAGTTACATACATTGACCGTCCATGATTATTCTTGACCATTTGACCAGTTCCACAGTATTCCAATGGACCAATTGCAATGTTGGAAGTGTTCTTCTTGACAATTGTATGAAAAAGCTTGCTCTCTCACTCAGCCCCAACAATTGGGAATATCTGAGGCAGATGTACACATACACCTGCTCATGAAGTCACCCATTGCTCAAATTCTTCGAGAAAATTGTTTAAAATGAGTACAATATATCCTTCCATCAAAAACTTTATGTGTCAATTGATGAAAGTATTCAGAAAATTTGTGTCATTGAATGCTTGTAAATTTGGCAATTTGAGGTGTCCTGGAGGCATTCACAGTCCACTCGAAGTCTGACCAGGAAGACAAAGCTCAAAATTAGTGGGGACCATGTATTTGAGAAAGATGTGGACGCACCAGTAGCATTCACTTTACCCCACATCCCTGTAGTCAAAATGTAACAGACAATCCTAGTAGATAGTCTATTGTGAATTTTTCACAACAATGATCATGGTCCTCAGGGAGCACAGAAATTCCCAAAATTCAGTAGAGCCTCAGAGCAGCTCTATGCACGGAACACATCATGGGCCTGACATTCAAAAAGATCCCAACAGAGTAGTTTGATAAATAGGCATGTTGCAACAAACATGCCCAGCTGACTGCAGAAGCCTGGATAGATTGAGAGAAGTGATGTAGTGTGTCTTCCTGCTGGTCCTGATAAGATATAAATTACTGGAAAGACTGAGACGAGGAGAGTTGTCGGATCCGGCATCATTTTCTGCAAGGATAAAGAAAATAATCAAGATTTTTACATAATTAGGCCAATTGGTCTGGTCATTTCATCCCCCATTTCTCATTGTGCTTCTCACTCATTCCCATGTTGTATTCAGAGTATCACTTGATGCTACTCTAGAAGATGTACATTGAATTTCACAACCTAGACAAAATCTACCGCCTATAAATACTAATTGACCCACTTCTAGGGGGTCAATAGTATGTTTCTTCACAACTTGAAAATTGTTCATCTTGAGGATCTGCAATTACTTGTGCATTTACATGCCAAACAGCAGGCTGGGGTTTTTGTCCAATAAGCACTCAACTGACTTTTGGATACTATTTTTCAACATTTGGGCTCCAGCTTCCACTGCGCATCTATCAAAGAAGTTGAGTTTTTTCCAAAGTCAGAAAACAAGTCCTTCTCTCTGTGGGTGCTTGAATCCCTTAAGTGGCATGTGTGGAATACCAAAATTCAACTAGTCCTGGCACTTGGGGCTGAATTTGAAGTTTCAATGCCTTGGAATCATCTCCTGTGCACTGCTTGAATCTCCGTCCATGAGGGAAGTGTCGTAGGCCAGGAAATGCAGGAACTGCTGCAAGCCGCCTATCAATATCATCAAGAATTTCATTCGCTCTAGCTTCACCATGTGTAGTAGTGAGATAATCCAGACACCACTCGACAAGTGAATCTTTGAAGGATCCTTTGATAATTTAGTGTAGAAGGTCTGGTGCAAACATCTCATGGATATCAGCTCAAGGAAAATCTTCTGTGAATGGCTGCAAATCTATATATGAGATACGTTCTAATAGAAAATAATGACATACTATGACATGCTCATCAATGCCAAAGTTATCCCACAACATACGGACTTCCCCTCCATATTCCTCCCGTAAAATTTGGTCAATCTTACGACTGCGTCGATCACTTGAGGATGGACCATCAAGATCAGAGAAAATTCCCTGGCACCTTCACATACTGTCAACGGATAAGTATCAGAACTTAGAATTGATACATACCGTCCACACCATCCTGAAACAATACCTGACAGATAAACCTGTTCTGCAATAAGTGCAGCTAGCTCATAAAGCACACGGCGGAAATGACCATCAGGACATTTCCGTATTACGGGAATTGTCATTCCCGGGTTGAGGGATTGAAGAATTGCAGAGATAGAACTGTGGTAGAGCCTCTTTTTGAATATACGAAGATTGCTCTCATTGTCATACTTGCGGCCCGCTAGCACATGAAAGATTGAATGCATGTAGAGCAATTGTACGTAGCACTCACATTTTGGGATGGCAAGGAATCCAATTGGAATAACAGCATTCCGATGAGCTCGCCGAGCAGCATTAGAGATATTTCCAAAGGAGAGGTACAGAGGATGGTACTCGACGTGGCCAGTTGCCACTGAAACTGTTGTTTTATCAGCACCCAGTATTATTAGAACAAGCATTGCCCCATCTACACAGTCAGTTGTGTCATTTTCATAAATTTGAGTCTGCAACAATAAGTTTGAGAAGACAGGCTATTGGAGGATATATCTGGACTGACTTACCGCATGCCTCCAAGCCCAATTCCCCGACATAAAATCAGCCCAGCATCGCTGGCCATTACGATTGATGTGTACATAAGGTGCTGGATCGAAGTCGTGTCTGAATTCTGGATTGGCAAGGATATTGGCAATAACGGTAGCAGGATTGCGGTACCAAACTTGGTAGGAGGTTCTCTGCCACTCAGGTGCATCGGCAGATAGGTGTTCATTAACCACTTGTCAAGTCCATGCCTCGGACCTCCATTCCACCGCTCGGTATTCCGAAGATCTGCTCTTTATTTTAATCTCTTCTTATTGTCCTTTCTTGCTACATATACCCTTTTGTTCTAGTCTCTCCTTATTGCCTTTTACTCTACCCTGCAGGTACTACTCGTATAGCTCCTAGTAGTTAGTCTGGCGCTCCGCACCGCTGCGCCGTTCTGTAGATATAAATACTGCCTGTATGCTACTGTAGTTCCTCAGTTTAATCATCGACTTAGATTCCCTCCTTAACTCTGTGCCCCTCTAAGTCTTCAGGCTCATCGCCTTGAAGTACTCTCTACTATAACCTTAGGACTTAGATGTTCGCTGGTTCGCTCCTCGTCACCGGCGTTACCGCCGCTCCGACTTGGCTGCTACTTAGCTCCTCCCTCTATACTCTCTATCTCCGGGGACTAATGGCGTAATGGCGGTGTTGTTAATAACTTCACTACTGTCCCACTCGTCTTCCGCACTTAGACACCTTGTGGCCCTGGCATGGTTACACGGTGTACATGATCTTAACACCACTGTCTAAAAGCAGTTCCATGCAGCGCCACCATTAACAATGCTATCAATCACGTTATACATGTCTTTGTGATTTTCAAAGGGGCTATCAGTTTTCATAAGCTCCTGTTGATGGAGGTTCCAGATATTGAAGAGCTCGTTGATGTTGGTTTGGGACATCTGAACCTTTTTGAACAGAAGGTTACTGATGCAGAATTGTGCCTCCCCGGAGCATGGTTCCCAAGGGTTCTGTGATTCAACTTGTGGAGGAGGAGATGAGCTGGCAGAAAGGGGACGACCATCCTCAGTGCAAATGTCCCCTGGAGCAAAGTGAGAAGCACTGAATTGACTAAAATAAATAACTTACCATGTAAAAAGGGATGATAATTTTTTCTTTCTTTAGGAAGTGGAGGTGGTGGGGGTGAATACGGCTGTTGGTCATTGAATAAATCATGTTCAGGTGAATTTGGGCATCGAGGGTCCGGTGGTGTAGAAGGATCAACACCATAGTGTTTATGTGACAAATTGACATGTCTGGTCAAGTCGCTGGACCGTTTGAAAGTGCGCATGCACCCGGGAACCTGGCATCGAAGGAGCGACATAGAGGTATGTAATATCAAGCACTTGAGGGCTGGCAACAACAACTTGAAGAATTTTTCCCGTCGGCAACTCTTTTTTGTTGAACGACTTTGTTGACTTCTCATTTAATCTTCGGAAATGGCTACTCTTATCTCATCCCAAATTCGCAATAAGCAAAACATTGCAGACATTCTCTCTAATTAGTCTGCTGCTGCATGCGTAACTCTGCGTAAAAGCCAGGCCTCAAAAAAAAAAAGAAAAAGAAGAGGCAAAGGCCGCTGCGAAGGAAAAGATCCTGCTTTCTAACAGCCTCATAGCCGAACAGCTAGATGCACAAGCCAAGGAAAACCATGCTCTACTTTGACCTGACATGGAGCCAATGGAAAGAGCCAAAGGATAATTGCTAACGTCAACAGATTCTGAAGCAAACCTTACAGAACAGGTCGACTCTTGTGGGTTCGTGAGCTTGGTTAACCCAGTAAACTCACCAGCATATGTAAAGCTAATTTAACTCCCAGGTCTGTGGAACGGATAGGATTTCCTATGTCGAGTCCTGTTGATGGACCTATGTTGCCAGCGTCTGGAAATATGAGCCAATGTCCTGACATACCCATGACCGAAAATAATGAAGATGACGAGGACGAAAGAACTATTCAAAATCTTGAAGAGGAGCTCAGAAGAATCAAAGAGAAGAAAAAGGTACGATTTATCTGTTTTTCATGTAAATGTTACACGAAATTTGATTGCTTTAGGCCAACAAAACTGCTGTACGTGACACTATTTCTGCAGTTCGGGTTGAGCCACCCAAGTCTTTGGTTCTCAATACCACTCTGGGAGCAAAATGTCCTTTAATAGATGCTGTGGCTACATTGAGTTCTTCTTCTTTTTTATAACCAAATTGTCAAGTCCATGCCTCGGGCCTCCATTCCGCCGCTCGGTATTCCGAAGATCCATCCTTTATTGTAATCTCACTCTTATTGTTCTTTCTCGCTACACATACCCTTTCGTTCTAGTCCCTCCTTATTGTCTTTTACTTTACCCTGCAGGTACTACACGTATAGCTCCTAGTAGTTAGTCTAGCGCTCTGCACCGATGCGCCGCTCCGTAGATATAAATACTGCCTGTATGCTACTGTAGTTCCTCAGTTTAATTATCGACTTAGATCTCCCTTCCAACTTAGCTCTTCTCCAAGTCTTCAGGCTCAACGCCTTGAAGTACGTTCTACTCTACCTTAGGACTTAGACGTTCTTTGGTTTGCTCCTCGTTGTCAGCGACACCGCCGCTCTGACTTGGCTGCTACTTAGCTCCTCTCTTCTATACTCTCGATCTCCGGGGACTAACGGCGTAACGGCGGTGTTGTTAATTACTTCACTACTGTCCCACTCCCCCTTCCGCCCTTAGACACCTTGTGGCCCTGGCACAGTTACACGGTTTACATGATCTTAACACAAATACACTCACAGCACAACTATAGTTCTGTGAAACGTACCAAGACCATCCAAGTTGGTGGGTTGAAACCAAATTGGAAGGAGGTCATCAATCAAGCTCGAACCTCTTCACATTTGTCTTCGAACTTTAAGCCAGCAAATGAAGATGGACTGACAGACATTGATGAATTCGGTGTAGATGAAAGTCCACAAGCACTCCAGGTGCAATGAGCAGGCAAAAGTCATGGGACAAAACACTTTCAGGTCTATCCTTACCTTTGTATAAAGTGTTATGCTCACATCTGTATATGTAGGGACTGCCAGAGGTGAAATTTGAACCAGTAGATATCAACATGATTGCAAAGGAAGAGATCGAAACAGGCAAGCCTGCACGGCCACCCAAGAAATGTGTCACCACTAAAGTATCCGATATACCTTATGTCAATGCTGGTGACTGTGATGTCATGAACCACAAAATCCTCCCAGCTATGATCTGGCTTGATTGTTTTCAATCTCTTCCTCCCAGCTGTACAGGACCTAGAGGTGATACAATCCTGCACTGCAATCATCCTGCAATACATGCATTTGTATGTAGCCATTTACTTCTCTGAAATAATCTAAATTCAGTGTTGCGGTTCAGCTCCAAACAAAACTTAGGGCTTACCAAAGCAACTTTGGGAAAATGGGAGCTGCGGCTGTTACTCTTTACCTCAAAGAGCTGTGCGGCTGTAAGACCTGGGTCAGAATAGGTCTTAGGATAGGTTTTGGTATGAAGAGTTTATGTTGTAGTGTGCTAGGAGCAGGCTGGAGCTCGAAGGGAGCTATGGATACTGCGACCAAGGACAGGAATAACCTAGTAGTGGCTGGGATAGAGAGATGTGACCCTTGGAGGGGTTCCTGTAAGGTCCAGGGAGGTCCCTACAACATAGATAGAGGAGGTAATGTACGGAACCTAGTAGCGTTGCGTAGAAGGAGTTGTACTCGCTAGAACGTCAACATGGGATTGAATAGGTCGTAGAGAGAATAGGTCTCAAGTGTATAAGCTCCTGAGAAGGTATATGCCCGGGAGGGGAGGTCCCGGGAACTGGGGCTTAGGGGTGGACATCCTCGAGTGTTGGAGGTGGTACCGGAGAAACGGCACGTAGTTCGATGTAAGGGGTAGCTTCAATGTTACCTAGATCGAGATCCCAGAGCTTGTGGAGCAATTGGGGAGTTCGAGGAGGTTTTGGGGAGGTTGGTTCACCAAGGTGTTAGGCGTTGGGGAGCTTTAGTATTGTTCGAGGGAGCTTGGAGACTCACTCGGATTGCTTAGACGTGAAGTAAAAGCATATATCCGACTGTATAGACAATTGTAGAGGCAGTAGACAAGAGTAGAGAGAAACAGAGATAGAGAAACAGAGAGTAACGAGAATTCCGTATAGGTAGCAGGTACAAAGGGACAGGGACTGGACCTATGTAAAGGGTGTGTGTTCAAAATATACCAAGCTGGGGCTTCTGGACGTTGCGGCGCTACTTAAGTAGGTATGGGAAGTGAACAAGAGAACATCTAGAAACATGAGGTAGCTAATCTAGGGAGGAAGGTAATCGAGATTTAGTACTTAAAGGGGTTGGCTATTAGGAGGGTGTTATATGCGTATCGGGGTGAACATCAGGACGTTTGGGTAGGTATGTCAGGGGAATGGTGATAGTTGGGGAGGTGCGTGGTGATACATCAAAGCTTACCAAAGCTAAATGGAACTTGATTATCAATGCTAGCAAATGTTACATTATCAACATTCCTAATTCCGGAGCTAGGCCCGCCTTGAAAGTTGCGTTGGAAGAGGCAAGAACAAATTTTACTGTTGATGATGAGGGTGGTTCAGAGTTGGACACGGGCATCAGGGAAGAGCGGCGAAGGCAGGATGTCATTATGCTCTCTGACGACTAGGTGAGTTGCATGGTATTTACATCCTATAAGCAATGTACTGATATATTCTGATACTGCAGACTGTCTACAATGCACTCATGGAACGACCTTCAAAGTTTGTCATTGACAACATTTCCTCTCCCTGTCTCTTCACATGATACCATTGAATCTTAATGTTTGCCTACTGTAATTGATTCATCGTTAATGTCATTTGTTTGTGCATCTTTTCCTCGTCACGTGAGCTTCAGTATTGAATAAACAAGAAGGAGCTTGCATAAGCATGGTATATGAAACTGTATAAGACAGTATAAAGGAGTATACAGAGGTAATATGAGCCTTCTATAAACACGTATGAAGACAGTATAAGTGGGTGTATAAGGGTTGGCATAGATGGTGTACAATCGAGCACAATGCGTAAGTATAAATAAGGGTGAGGAGCTGTATGATTCTGGTATATTTGAGTATATTTTTGCATTTACCATATGTGTCCTCTTTTTCCGTTATACAACCCTCGAAGTGTATAATCAGGTATAAAGTGTACAGAATTATATGGATTACACTGTTCGGAACTTGCTGATGTTCATCCATGCATCACATTCATACATCTTTGCACATTAATCCATACATTCATACATACATAGTTATTCCTCCAAGTCATCTGAGGTGTCCCCAAAGGTGTCGTAAAGTATGCACATCCACATCCATACATACATAGTTACTTCTCCCAAGGCATGGTCTTGTCAGTATCCCCCTCTTTGGCTTGAGCCCTTGAAAACCAACATCACCGAAGATTGATCCCATCAATAAAATATTAGTTGTTCAAAGTTTAAATCTGAATATACCTGCAGGCCACGGGTTTAATCAAATAAACCTCATTTTTTGTTTTCAAAGCATATAAAAGGCCCAGGGTTTTTCCATTGTGGACCCACCTTTTTCCCAAAACTTACAACATGATGACCAGCTGTACAATCATCACCACCACCCCTTCTGCCAGTACCTCTTCACAACCCACCAATCCCCCGAACCCTGGCAAAAACAATGAGGATGAGGAAGAAAGCATTATGCAGAAAGCACAAGAAAAGATTAGGAGGGTGAAGGCAAAGAAGGCTGAGAAAGAAGCCAAGAAGAGAGCTGCAGAGGTGGAGGTAGCAAAGAAGGCCGCTGAAGAGGAGCAAAAGAGAAAGCAGGTCACTGCATGAGCTGAGGCAGCAAGAAGGAAGGCAGCGCAGGATGCCCATGATAGGGTCAATGGGGCCCATCAGCAGGAAGTAGAGGAGGAGGATGGCAGAAGCTGCTACTGCCAGGAGTCAGCTGGGGACTTTGCCCAGCAAGACCTCTGTTTCTCCAAGGAGGCCAGTAGTGAAGGTCCCGAAGGTGGTGAAGAACAAGGCCAAGGTACGTTATCTATCGCCTTTTCTGCTTCTGACACTAACTTGCCCTTCTACAGCCTGTCAGCAAGGATCTGGATGACAATGATGATGGCAAGGATCCGAACAACAATGATGATGGTGACAACACAATGAATATGCTGTCATGAAGTACGTAGCTGCTATCATTTTCCTTTTCTCACTGTTTCAACACCTTTACTTGTACAATTACATCACTATCAAATCCCATTGATTACTGCCTGACCGCCATCATCGATTACCAACCCACCTGTTACCCTTCTCCTTCTACTGGCTTCCGCCACCTTCCTTGTTCCTAAACTGTACAGCATTACATCATCATTTCTCACAGATCGAATTATATATAAATAGCCAACCCCCCACAGCCTGTCCCTTCTCTTGACCTCTCTGTCATTATCTTGGGACCAGGTATGTGTTACTTATTATTACCTATGACTACAATACTCAATATACCTCAGTCATTATCTTGGGACCAGTCCGTCTCTGCTCTGCTTAGTTGCTCCGCATTACCACTCTACTCAGTTGCTCTGCTTAGTCACTCCACTGCTACTGCTTTGTGACATTAGGTCAAGATCCATTACTGCACTGACAGCCTACCAATAAGGTTGTCCTTGCAGGATCCGTAGCCACCACGGCTTCCTCAGTCCTGCCCGATTCTGAAACAGCCGCTGCCAGAGTAGACTGCTCCACGCTCCTACATGCACTTGATACCAGAGACCAAGCTCACTCCCACAACAGCAACAATAGTTGGTACAACTCCCAGTCTCAACCTTGCCCCAACGCCCTTCCCAACCCAATCCAAGAGCCACTTACTGTGAATGATATAACCTTCCTGCCAATTCCCCAGCCCCAATTGCCTACTCCTATCATGTCTACCCCTGCTCAGACTACCTCTGCAGATGAGCTCATGACTCAGCTCATTGAACAAGTAGCCAACCTTGCCACAGCCATGGAGGAACACTCGTCCTCCAAATCAAGCATGAACAAACCTGAGGTATTCAAGGGTAAAGACAGTAATGAAGCACATCGTTTCGAAAATTTTGAAATGTTTTGTCAACTAGTACTACATTTTCAAAAATTCCGATATTTACAAAATATCATGCAATTTGATTTAGTTAGAATTTGTTTGATGAATCTCCAAACTATGTAGGAATAATAAGCATAATTGGTACTAAAACTCACATAGTTAGCTATAGCTATAGAGGATGAAATAGCGGACAACTTCTTTTTCCTGAATTGTGGCTTTGACTTGGCTACTGGCCATAATGATAAAGGTCGAACAATTCCTCCGCAATCATGTAATCAGTACTAATGTAGGTTGCCCGGAATCATATTTTACTATGGTGACTACCAGTTAAATATGAAGTGACAGGGCCGGCCAAGCCTTTTAGAATTACAATTTTTGTAGAAGTACAAGTACAGTTGACTCCCTCTTAACCCATACCCCTATAAACCCATACTCCCTTATACTCCATACATTTTCTGGGTTACTGACCTCGTTTGCAGGGAAATGCCATGCATAACCCATAACTCTCCCATACCCCATAATCCATACCTTTTTGGGGTATTCCTATATTTCTACCCATAACCCATACCTTGATTGCTATCATTGCATTTGATACTCCCAAAATAGGATCAGTAAGTAAACAATTAGCATAAAATCAATACAAAACCAATAAAATGGTCAATTTACACTAATTTTGAGCTAACATAACCCATGATAACCCATGTATGGGGTGTTACAGCTCCCGATTAGGCAAATTGTCACGTATGTCACTTAGTGTGACTACCCCATAAACCCATACTCTCCCATAACCCATAGGTCTGGACGTCCACGGAGGGGTATGTGTTAAGAGGGAGTTGACTGTAATAGTAAAATGCAATGACTGTTGCTGCCCACAGAGAGCAAACGGAGTTTGGGTTATGTAAGCAGCAGTATATTCAAAACGCGGAACTTAACAAAAATAATGGTTCCTCGTTGCCTCTCAATGTCATCGCTCGATTTTCATTCTACCTCCAATGACAGTGACCATTGACTTACATTGAAAGAACATCCTCCACCAAAGAAGCACAGATGTGTTAAGAAGACGTCAGGGCCGGAATCGGAGCAAGAGGACAACAACAACAGTGACGTGTCAGAAAATACATCAACATGGGATTGTATAAAGATTGAAGGAGAGGGTGAAGAAAAATACCTCTGTTTGATGACCTCTACTGACCGAACTACAAGCTCTGAGGCCCGAAAGTTCAATCCGAGGTGTGTCATCATTTATAACATCTTCCTCAACTGATTGATTTTTTGTTGGACATCATTCTTGGTCTACCGGGTCTTCTCATCATTGTCACTTTGCGCAAGGTTGGTTATGTAGGATGGATGATGGTTTACCTCCTCACATTGCCTCTCTGGAACGGTCTCCTCCCCACTTATGTTTTCTGCCACTTTGATGACTTTTCATGGGGTCAAACTTGTATAGTTTCCGGCGACAAGGGTGGGTAATTATGGTGATAAAGAGGGAGATTTTGATTCAACACGTATCATGATGAAGAAATGGGCCGAGTTTGAATGTGAATGTCGGTGGAAGAGTGGCACTCAATTAAGGGATCCAAATTCCTGCGAGAAGTATGCTTCTACTGCGACTCAATTTGGTTTTGAAGTACTGACATGTTATAGGGCCAACAGTAACTGCTACTCCTTGGTTACTGATTCGGACACCTTCCATCAGTATGATCGAAACAGCATCTTCTGTCCTCAGTTTGACCAACAACATTCCACCAATTATGATGCACCACCTTCAAATATTTCACCTCTGTCACGCTACTCTTCTCCTGTTGCTCGTTCAATGGAATCACCCCAACCCCGGAACAACTTGAGAAGTCCTACGCTTCAGCAACGTATCCAATCCATTCACAGTTAATTTCACTATGATATATAGATAGATATAGATAGAGTATATATTCCTCTGCCAATCAATACGTCCTTCCTGCTCTATTTTGATGCTCTATTATGTTTGTTTTCATGAAATATGAAGAAAGTTACATTGAATCATGCTCAAAATATCAGCCACTCATGCAAAAGGACTAGAATTATGAGTGAAACTGACTGACAAGTTGCTCAAAATACCCAAAGAATATTTGAAAAGATTTGAAATGTTCTTGAAAGATTTTGAAATCTCAAACTGGGCTGCCAAATTTTCAAACTTTCACACATATTGCAACTATATAATATTTGAGTACATTCAGCATTTTCATCGAACTTTCTCGCATGTAACACCTAATTGTTGTCTATTTCAAGGGGACAGTTTTCCTGATGAAGTACTAACCCACTTGGAGAAGCATGACCTGTACCTATGACCGGAGAAGTGTGAATTCAAACAACAACAGATTGAATACCTAGGCCTTATTATATTGGAAGGGGAGGTGTGAATGAACCCGGTAAAAGTAGCTGCAGTTTGCAACTGGCCAGCCCCCCCTAACCTTTGAGAGCTACGAGGGTTCCTTGGATTTGCTAACTTCTATTGGCACTTCATATGAAACTTTGCGAGGATAGCCAGGCCCCTGAATGACCTCACTCGGAAAGACACCCAGCAGAAAGCATTTGACACCCTCCGAGAGGCCTTCATCTCTGCACCCATCTTAGCCCTATGGACTCCAGACAGACCAACCTGAATCGAGGTAGATGCATCAGGCTTTGCTACTGGCAGTGCCCTCATGCAGAAGCAAGATGATGGCCAATGGCATCCTGTCGCCTTTAGATCAGCCTCTATGCAACCAGCAGGACAAAACTACGAGATGTATGACCAGGGAATGCTAGCCATCATAGAAGCATTGAAGGACTGGAGGAACTTTCTAAAGGGACTACCCCACCCATTCGACATCATCACTGATCATTCCAACCTTGAGTTTTGGCGCACAGCTCAAGACCTTACCCGCCGACCAGCTTGCTGGGCTCTATACCTTTCACAATTTGACTTCCACATGATTCATCGCCCTGGTAGAACAAACACTCAGGCTGATGCTCTCTCTCATATGGCAGCCCACCAGGCACTAGACAATGAGGATAATCAGCAGCAGACGGTCCTTAAGCCCAACCATTTCACCAAAATTGCAGCCCTTAGAGGATTGCATCCAGAAAGCCTCACAGCAGGAAGCACAGGTACTCGAAGGTCTCAAAACAGTCAAAGAGCATGGACTACAGCGCTTGGCTAATGGGATCGCCGAATGGGAGGAGGACAACAGTCTAGTCTATTACTAAGGACGAGTATATGTACCAGCAGACGATGACCTATGCACAGAAGTACTACATCAATGCCATGACCATCCCACAGCTGGACACCCTGGGCTCCATGGAACACTTGATCTAGTTAACACCCACTTCTGGTGGCCAACACTGCGCTCCTTTGTGGAGAAATACATAGAGGGATGTGAGACATGCACATGCAAAAAGATCCAGCAACACCCACAAGCTGTAACTCAACCATACCATTAGACATACCTTTGGGTCTATGGGAAGAGGTAGGGGTGGACCTGATAACACAATTGCCTAACTCCCAAGGATACGACACAGTCCTAGTTTGCATGGATCTCTATGGGAAACATATTCATGCCCTCCCATGTACTAGCTCCATCACTGCGGAAGGCATTGCTGGCATCTACTACAGGGAAATCTTCCGTCTTCATGGGCTCCCTCTCCACTTCAAGTCTGACTGCAGGCCTCAGTTTGCAGCTAAACTCATGCAATCCCTACTTGCTAGACTGGGAATAAAATCAGACCTTACATCCGGGTATCTGTAAGACCTGGGTCAGAATAGGTCTTAACGTAGGGTTTGGTATGAAAGAGTTTATGTTGTAGCGTGCTAGGAGCAGGCTGGAGCTCGAAGGGAGCTACGGGAACTGCGACCGAGGACAGGAATGACCTAGTAGTGGCTGGGATGTAGAGATATGACCCTTGAAGGGGTTCCTATAAGGTCCAGGGAGGTCCCTAAGGCATATGGAGGTTAAGTAGAAGTATGGAACCTAGTAGTGTTGCGTAGTAGGAGTTGTACCCGCTAGAACGTCAACGTAAGATCGAATAGGTCGTAGTGGAAAGGGGTCTTGAGTGTGTATGCTCCTGAGAATGTATATGCCTGGGAGGGTAGGTTCCCAGGGACTGAGCTTGAGGGTGGACGTCCTCGAGTGTGGGAGGTTGTAAAGGAGAAGCGATACGTAGTTCGACATAGGAGGTAACTTCGATGTTACCTAGATTGAGGTCCCAAAGCTTGAGGAGGTTTTGGGGAGGTTAGCTCACCAAGGCTTTAGGCGTTGGGGAGCTTTAGTACTGTTTGAGGGAGCTCGGAGACTCACTCAGATTGCTTAGACATGAAGTAAAAGCATATATTGGATTGTCGAGACGATCATAGAGACAATGGACAAGAGTAGAGAGAAACTAAGAGTAAAGAGAAATCTGTATAGGTAGCAGGTACAAAGGGACAGGGACTAGACCTATGCAAAGGGTGTGTGTTCAAAATATACCAAGCTGGGCTTCTGAACACTACGGGACTGCTTAAATACGTATAGGGAAGTTAACAAAGGGACATAGTATGAAACGAGCACTGAATGGGGTTTCTAAGTACATGAGGACGGAATGAGGGGTGCATGTACGGGGTTCCAGGACCCTGTCGTGGAGTTGTTTGGTTGAATTGAAGGGAACTAAGGATCGTGGAGGTTGTTCTAGCAGTAACGAGGTCTGCGGGACATTGGGAGTGTTCTCAGGGGTTCAGGGAAGGGGGCTGAGGAGGTCGGGAACTATGTTATGGAGTTTATGGGCTTTGTGATTCGGGGTGAGGCACAACAGTATCGTCCTCAGTCTAATGGTCAAACTGAATGCAGACTGGGCAGGAACACCTTCCCATGGCAGAGTTTGTAATCAGTTCACAAACCCATTCTGCACTAGGCATGTCCCCATTCGGGTTAACCTATGGATATCTCCTCTTGTTCAACATCCCAGTGGGACAACGCAGTGGGATCCCAGTTGTAGATGACTGCATACGGATACTCCGAGAAGCCCATCAGGATGCAGGGGCTGCCTTGCACTTCGGGAAAAAGCAGCAAAAAGAGGGATACAAACAAGGGAAATGGAAAGCTCACCAGTTTCAAGTCAGAAAATTTGTCTGGCTCAGCGTGGAGGACATCAACCTCTAACTATCCAGTGAGAAACTAGGAGATTGGCAGCTTGGACCTTACCAAATCTTAGAAAAGATTGGACCCCTGGACTACCACCTTGACCTGCCTATCTCCCTCAACCACATTCACCCCATCTTTCATGTTGACAAACTCTATCCCTGGAAAGGTAACACCATCAATGGAGAAATACCAACACCACCAGAGCCGGTCTACCTAGAAGATGAAGATGAACTGGAATATGAAGTAGAGGAAATTCTAGATAGTTGGGTCCAGTGGAAGAGGTTGGAATACCCTGGTTAAGTGGAAGGGTTACAATGCAGGGCATAATTCCTGGGAGCCAGTGCCCAACCTCAGACGTGCTCCAAAGATCATTTGAGCCTTCTACAAGAAACACCCCACAGCAGCAAAGGCTTGACCATCAAGGGCAATGGTCATAAGAAGGGTGGTAATGTCATGAAGTACGTAGCCCCTATCATTTTCCTTCTCTCACTGTTTCAATGCCTTTACTTGTACAATTACATCACTACCAAATCCCATTGATTACTGATCCACCTGACCCCCATCATTGATTACTGATCCACCTGACCCCCATCATTGATTACTGATCCACCTGTTACCCTTCTCCTTGTACTGGCTTCCGCCGCCTTCCTGGTTCCTAAACTGTACAGCATTACATCATCATTTCTCACAGATCGAATTATATATAAATAGCCAACCCCCTACAGCCTGTCCCTTCTCTTGACCTCTCTGTCATTATCTTGGGACCAGGTATGTGTTACTTATTATTACCTATGACTATGATACTCAATATACCTCTGTCATTATCTTGGGACCAGTCCATCTCTGCTCTGCTTAGTTGCTCCGCATTACCACTCTGCTCAGTCGCTCTGCCTCCCTGCTCTGCTTAGTCACTCCACCACTGCTGCTTTGTGACATATGCACCCTGCAAGTGATGCCACACCAAATGGATCCCTTGTCTGATGCAGGTAGGCAAGAGGTGGGAAGGAACTTCCAACCCATCTGGTGAACGCCTAGCCATTCTAGAAAGCAAGACGGCCCAATCTCTTGCCAACGATTGGCAAATGTGGGATGCACTAACCCAGGGTGATGCCTACCAGTGCCAAATAACGAAGAAATTGAACTGGTTGATGATAGAGGTGAGAGTAGGGAGAGGGAGCACTGGTGGGCCAACAATTGGTGGGCTGTCAAGATTATTGAGGAACAGGCACAGAGTGATCCAAGAGAGCAAGGAAGGGGAGAAGGAAGATCAAGAAGGAGTCGAGAAGAATGGAGGAGATGAAGAAGTGGAGAAGGAGGGAGAGGAAGAAGAGGAGGTAAACAAGGAGCCAGTGCCAAAGAAGGCCTGGTTTGAGAAGGGAAAGGAAAGGGAGGAGTAGTGTAGACCTTGGACATTGAAATTGGCTTTGTGTTGTCTTCTTGCCCTCTTACTTCCTTTTTTTATATATACTTGAATTTGTACAACAAAAAATTCATCTTTGGGCCATGGGTTGGCAAAAGAAAAGTAATTAATCCAATCAGTAATTTAAGTGGAAGTGATTGATGATTTAAAAGATATGAGATGAAAACTGTAGAGGTAAATAGACAGTACAAGGGAGAAGGTAAACACTCAATTTGCTATCATTGTGTTTACCCTCTTGATGCAATGAAGTAAGCTTTGGTGGAAATCAGAATTTGGGGGAAAGGAGAAAATGCTTTTGATGATCAAGGTCCAGGTTTGTAAGGGCATCAAGTGTGGCAGTAGGTAGAATTTTGCATTCCGTCAGTGCATTCTGCATTCACGTTCGCATTTTGTGTGTTCATATCCTATATATTAAATTTCCTGGGGGCACTCATATCAGACACACAGAGTATTGGTAATGGTGACAAAGCAATATTGCTGCAAAGTGGCTGTGGATCCTCTGCATGAAGCACTCAGAAATCTGCTGCAGAGCAGCGCGGCACAGCCACTTTCCTTCATGTTGAATACCCTTCAGATAAATTTCCTTGCAGCTCTCATTTTCTGTACTATTTTAGAGACATCTAACTGCTTCCATGTAAGTAATCTTTTTGCCCAATTATTCTAATAACAGTTGGTTCCTGGAGTGAACCATTCTTTGTCCCAGAAATGATAATCTCAATTTTGCATTCCTAAACACAATGTCTGGAGATACTCATACCTATCACAGTTCTGACAGAGCTGTAATGGTTGAGAATGCTGATGGAGAATTTCAGTGTCCAACCAGTGTCAAGCATCTGAATAGCAACAATGACTCTGGGCTTTACATCTCCCATTTGAGGCTGAAGGTTGGAACACCATTGCTGATTCTCTGTAAGTGGGATCCACATCTGCGAAAGCTAGATTTTTGGCTAGCACCCAGCAGCAAAAGTACTCTGAGCAAATTTGGACAGACTGCTGGGGATGCTTTCATTGCTGGGAAGCACTATTAGATGCTCCCAGATCTTAGCCAAAATCCCAGCTTTTCCAGATGCCAATGTCACCAGAGCAAGTTTGATCCACTGCACTTCCCTGGTTCTAGATATTAGAATACCAGGAGGTGACAATGCAGAAGACACAGGACTTAAACCATGCATAACACTGTCATGCCATGACCGACTTCCCACTTCCCCTGAGCTTCTTAACAGCCTCCCCCGACCTCCACCCTCCTTTTCAGCCTCACACTAACCCCTCACATCTACCCCCACCCCATCCTTTGATACTCACAGCAGCTCCCGGACCACTGGCGTTACCACCACCTTAAGAGACTAGGGACCTCCCCAATTACACACAACACTCTATCCCCATTCATAATCAATCTCGATTGTCCAGTTTATATACTATTTCAATGTTTACTTCTCTGTACCCATTTAAGCAGTCCCATAGTGCCCCAAATGGCAGCTTGTTTATATTTTGAACACACACCCTTTTGCATAGGTCCAGTCCCTGTCCCTTTGTACCTGCTAACTATATGGATTTCTCTTTACTCTCTGTTTCTTTATCTCAATCTCTCTACTTTTATCTCTCATCTCTATGATCGTCTACACAATCCAATATACGCTTTTACTTCACATCTAAGTGATCTGAGTAAGTCTTCAAGCTCCCCAACATCTATCATTTTGGTGAGTCAACCTCCCCAAGCTCTGGGATCTTGACTTAGGTAATGTTGAAGCTACTCCTCATGTCAAACTACATGCCGCTTCTCCATTACCACCTCCACTGCTAACTCCCACTTCCCGGGACCTCCTTCCTGGGCTTACACTCTATCCGGAGCTCTCACGTTTGAAGCTCACATCAACTACTAGCTATAACGATCCTACGTTGACATTCCTAGCTACTACAGTTTGTACTCTGCAACATTCCAACGTCCCCTAGCTCCTGGTTATCTCCGTCTCCACCAGTTGTCATCCTAGGGACCTCCCAGGACCTCCTAAGAACCCCTTCAAGGGTCACTTCTCTCAATCAGAACTATTACTAGGTCATCCCTGTCCTCGGTCGCAGTTCCCGTAGCTCCCTTCGAGCTCCAGCTTGCTCCTAGCATGCTACAACATAAATCCCTTATACCAATCCCACCCTCAAGACCAATTCTGACCCGGGTCTTACAAGCATTAATAATTTCAAATTTGGATGAACCTGCCATTTACAATGAAGAGACATCAATTTCCAGTCTGTCTTGCTTTTGCAAATGCTCAATCAACAAATCCCAATGACAATTAGTGAATAAAATAGCCTTAAATCTGCACAGACTGCACTCATATGCTCTACAACAAGACAAGGGGTCAAAGCTATTTAATCCAAAGGTCAAGTTGTTTGTTGCTTTGTATTATACAAATTTTTGAGGCTGCATAGATTACTTAAGCAATGTCTGATTTAGAACATAGAAATTATATTGTGAGGTCTGATTCATACTATCTCCAATTCATCCTATCCCAGAGGTTCTTTCAAAATAAATGACCAAATGTTAAATGTCAAGCACTATGTCTAGCACAATATCTATTATTTGTTTGAGTGAGGAGTGAAATAACAAGTATATCATGTGGAGAAGTGAAGCGACAACAAATAGGGGCTTGGGGGCTTGCCCCCAACAAGCTATGAACCCGGCTGGAGTGAGGTGCGAGATTTGCGAGCCACCGTGGCATAGGCACGGGTTCTAAAGCTTGTGTGCTCATATATTTATATTATGTACAATAATATGATTTTAGTGTTCAATTTTTAACTATTTCAATTGTACTGTAGTTAATGTGTGCATAGACTGCACAGTATGTTAGTGGAACAATAGTTACATTTCAGTCAAAAGATTGAAATTTAACAATACTTATGTAAACTCTGAATGCAATCCATATATGAAAGCAAATTTGATGAATTGATGTTGCGTCCATATGCTTTCAGGTGCGTTCACCTTATATGCATTCATTTTTGATCTTGGCGTTCACCTGCATTCCATGGGTTCAGGTGCGTTCCGGATGTGTTCCGGCTCCACTCAAAATTAAATTGCAAATTTTGAGTTAGTTTCAAATATTTTGTATTCTTAAATAACAATGACTGCATCATTCAATTTTGACTAAATCCCCCCCGTGTGATCATACTCCAAGGTGATCTTGTTGCATGTTCTTCATCCTCAAGGCTGACTGTTATTTCTATACACAGTAGCTTGCTAGGCTGTACCATTGCACTGTCACTTTGTCAGACAGTGGTCTTCAAAATGTCATATTCTGTTTCTGTGAGTTTATTCATTATCTATCATTTCATGAATACTAAGCCTGTTATAGAACACAGCATCACCACCATGGATTGGTATGCATATCTGCATAATCAAGGGCAAATACAAGGCTTATCATGGTTATGTCCACCATGTCAATCCAAGCAATTTGAGTATCAGTAGATTGAAGATTGTGGTTGAACTTTTAGCCCACACATACAATGGCACTAATTCTCTGGTGACTGTGGAATATGATGGTATCCGGGAATTTGAGTGAGTCTATCTCTCCATTTGAAGTGTTATTTTTGATATAGCTATGTACTTTAGACATTGGCGGACATTAGCTGAAGTCCAACCATTGGGTCTATATCAAACATCTTACAATCTCCGGCCAGATTATTTTCCACCACAACTTGATGTACCATATATTCCACAGCCTGGGCCAGAAGTTGTTCCTGCTTCACCACACCATTTCCTGCTGCCTCGGATGTTACTCTTGATACCTTTCGGGGTGTTCAGGTGAATCAATATTTCTTACATCCATGTCTTGGAAATTACCCGAGTATATATTTTTTCAACTATCAACAGCCTCTGGAGAAAATCAAGCCTCAAGATCTACACTGGATACTTAACCAAAAATCACTTGTTTTCATTGATCCCACTCATTCCTTGCATGAAGGTTATGCTAAATGGGTATATGTTGATAATGGAATTGTATCACTCAAGAAGCAGGGAGGGCATACTGAACAACTTGAACTTGCAGTTGTTCAAAGGCCCATGGTTCCCCCAGCACATACTTGCAAATCACTCCTGGCAATCATTGAAGGGAGTCATTTTGGTAAACTAGTGTGTTGCATTTACTGGACAAGGGGAGAATGTGGAGAAGAAAAACTATGGGTTGCCATTGCAATAAATGCAGGGACTCTTTCTGAAACACTTCATCATAATGTTCCCAGTTTCTAGATCACATACTGTAGCAGTGAAAACAGATGATGAGGTGGAAAAACATGGAAAGTCCTTATCCTGGATTTACACAGCAAGCTTATGGTCAATGTATAATATTGTATTGTTGATTTGATGTGCTTATCTCCAAGAGTTTGACTGTACCATCACATAACACAAGCAATGGTTGGTATACACTAGCTCAGTAGATATGGTTCTAACTACAATCATATCAGGTTTCGGAATTGTGCTGTCCTATACATGCAATTAATGGATGTTTATATCTACTGCTTCTTCCTCATCTTGACTGCCTTGACCATATTGATGTCTTTTGCTTTTCTCTTCTGCTGTTGGTGTGATGGTTCAGTAAGCTTTACTTTCTCTCTTTACACCTCTTCAGCTTCATGATTATATCCTTTCCCTTTCTGTAAATTATCAATGTTAGTAGTTATGATGAGGAAAAATCATACCACTACTTCTTCATCATCATTTCCTTCTCTCCTCTTTCCTACAGTTACATTAGGGCCAGTAAACTGTGGATTCCAACCCATCTCATGTGGTCCAACATCTAAGCCCCATTGATGACTACCTGCAACTCCTGCCCTACTGGATTCATCAAACATGATTTTATCCAATAAACTAACTGCCTCATAATTGACATCAGCTCCTTGTGATTTTTTGGATTTTCCATCCACAGAAAGACCTGTCCATGCTTGATGAACAATTTACTGGTCCACATCAGCCAAATTGTCAGGGGCATCATTAAGAAATTCTTCCCAGTGTTGATAAGCAAGTAGTAAGGTGCGAGCATGAGCAGTGGTATAGTGAAGCATATTCAGGCGCTCCATTTCTGCAGGTTGGGGCAGTTTAACAAATATCCAGTTATGAGTTGCTGCCAGATCATCAAGGAGGCCACCATTATAAACTGTTGAGTTGATCTGAATTTTTGGATCAGGTTTCTGTTAAGATCATGTACACCGTGTAACCATGCCAGGGCCACAAGGTGTCTAAGGGCGGAAGGTCGAGTGGGACAGTAGTGAAGTTATTAACAACACCGCCGTTACGCCGTTAGTCCCTGGAGATCAAGAGTATAGAAAGGAGGAGCTTAGTAGCAGCCAAGTCGGAGCAAACCAAAGAACGTTTAAGTCCTAAGGTAAAGTATAACGTACTTCAAGGTGTTGAGCCTGAAGACTTAGAGAAGGGCTAAGTTGAGAAGGGAGATCTAAGTTGATAATTAAACTGGTACAGGCAGTATTTATATCTACGGAGTGCTAGACTAACTACTAGGAGCTATACGTGTAGTACCTGCAGGGTAAAGTAAAAGACAATAAGGAGGGACTAGAACGAAAGGGTATGTGTAGCGAGAAAGAACAATAAGAGTGAGATTACAATAAATGGTGGATCTTCGGGGTACCAAGCGGCGGAATGGAGGCCCGAGGCATGGACTTGACAGTATCCCCCTCTTAGGCTTGAGTCCTCGAAAGCCGTTAGTATCGGGAAATACTATTAGTCACCAGAGAGAAAATTCTATATCCCGTTAGCACTGGCATTTATCCCTTTAGTCATCAGGAACATTTTGTTGGTTCACCGTAAGCCGAGTACAATTCGACGGAAAATTTTTGCTGGTCCATGCGCAGTTTTGCCCTATAAAAGGCCCAGAGTTTTGCCGCTAAGGGCCTAAGTTCCCAAAACTTCTAAGTTGACAATGTCCCACAGCCGCACTCAGACCGTCACCACCACACCCTCGTCCACCCCCTACCCTTCAAGGTCCCGCCCAATAGCACCGCCCCCTGCTGATCCCATCGAAGAGGAGACTTGGAGGAAGACAAAGAGGAGATAATCCGTTGGGCGGAGGAAAAGGTTCGTAGGGTGAAGGAGAGGAAAGCTGCGGCAAACAAGAAGGCCGAGGAGGAGGCGGCCCAGAAGGCAGCTGAGGAGGCTCAGAAGCAGAAGGAGGCAGCCAAGCGGGAGTTGGAGGAGAGGAGGAGGAAACTGGCGGAGGCGGCCACTGCTCGTAGTCTACAGGGCTCTTTGCCAGGATAGAGTTCGGTGTCACCACGGCAGCCGGTGGTGGAGATTAGGAAGGAGCGAGGAAAGGGCAAGGCCCAGGTGAGTACGAAATTTCACGATCCCTTACCCTTACTGACAATTCTGTTTATAGCCTGTAGGCGGAGATCCCGACGACGGTGGTGATGGGGAGGATGACAACGACAATGAAGACGAACAAGCTCCCTGCAAACGATGCAGGAGCAAGAAGATCCCTTGCCAGATGCAGGCTGGCAAGAGGAGCTCAATTATTTGTAAACCCTATCCCGATGCAAAGGTACGATGCTCGTACTCCGGACGGCCGTCGACGGTGAAACGAGAGGGAGGAGCGAACCCGTCCGGCGAGTGCCTGGTGGTCCTTGAGAGCCAGGTGGCTCAATTACTCGCAGACAACCAACAACTCCGAGATGGTCAGGTAAAGGCAAATACCTACCATCGCCACTTCAACCGAAAGTTGGACTGGTTGATAATGGATGCCGCTAGGAGAAGGAGATCACCCCCTGAACTGCAGGAGGCCGGGCCGTCGGGAACATCGAAGAAAAGAAGGAGGGTAGTAGATAGTGACGAGGAAGAAGAAAAGGAGATTGAAGGGGAAATGGAGAAGGTAAGGGAGGAAGTGGAAGAAGAAGAAGAAGAAAACGAGCTGGCGCCAAAGAAGGCCTGGTCGGAGAAAGGGAAGGAGAGGGAGGAGTAGTGTAGGATAACATACGGACAATCGGACATCGGACCTTGGTCTTTCGGCCTTTTCTTGTAGTCTTCTTGTAGCCTCCTGCCCCCTCTACATATATTTTCTTTTTTGCTTTTTGTATATATATATATATTAATGTCATCGCATCTTGAAATCAGAAAGCGAATGGGCCGCGAAGCGGCGGAAGACATAATTAGTTTGAAGTATAAGTAGTTTTAAGTGTGAGTAAATTATAACTTAGAACGGAGAGTAAGCAATAAAAGGAAGAAGATAAACACTCAATTTGCTATCATTGTGTTTACCTTCTCGATGCAACGAAGAAATCTTCGGCGGAGAGCGGAATTTCGGGAAGCGGAATAAAATGATTTTTTGTGATCAAGGTCCAGGTTTCTGAGGGTATCGAGCGTGGAAAGTGGGTACCAGTTTGTCGGCATGAAGTTCATCAGCAGCAACCCAAGAGAATCATTGTCGGTATCTTTGTAACTGGCCCACCGAATATAGTAACGTAGAGGACAACGTTTGTACCTTCTGTCCAGCTTGGAGTCCAGAATTTTGGCTACGTTGTACTCCTCTTCACCATCAACTTCAATTGAAGGTGGAGGAGATTGAGTATGATTCGGGAAAGGGTTTGGCGTAACCGGCTCCAGCTGTGAGACGTGGAAAACCGGGTGAATGCGGCGAAGATAGTCCGGGAGCTTGAGCTCGTAAGACAGAGTACCAGGTCGACTGATGACCTTGAAAGGACCAAGATATTTTTCTGAGAATTTTTCAGTAGGATGAGTAGAGTGAATATGCTTAGCAAGAACAAATACTTCGGAGCCGATCGGGAACTCCGGGTGCGAGATTCTCTTCCTGTCAGCTTGTTCCTTGTAACGAGATTGAGCTAGAAGGATTTCCTCTCGAAGGAAACCGTGGAGTTCATCGAGATTGATGACAAAGTCTCTGGCTAGATCAGACTTCATGTCGACCTCGGGCCGAACGGTGATATTGGGATGGTATCCTTTGTTAGCGAAGAATGGAGTAATACCTATGGAAGCATTAGGAGTGTTGTTATAGGCGAACTCGGCAATCAGAAGTAAGTGCGACCGGTCATCTTGTTGGTAGGAGCAATAGATCCTGATGTACTGCTCGAGAGTTTGGTTGATACGCTCAGTCTGCCCATCGGCTTCCAGATGATATCCAGAGGTATAGTGAAGTTCCATGGAAAGCACTTTGCCGAGAGCCCGGAAAAATGCCGAAACAAATTCGGAACCACGATCGGAAGTGACATGATTAGGAACACCATGCTTAGAAAAAACGTGAATTACAAAGAGCTCAGCTAATTGTTTGGAAGTAATGGTATTGAAAGTTGGAATAAGATAGCCTGCTTGGATGATTGATCCACGACGACTAGGATAGGTGTGTAGCCATTCGACATTGGCAGTTGCTCAATGAAGTCCATGGAGATGGAATCCCATGGTCGGACCGGAACCGGCAGAGGTTTCAACAAACCATAAGGCCGATGACGGCGAGGCTTATTGCAACCACAAGTAGTGCAGGAAGTAACGTAGTCACGAACAAAGTCTCTGACCTTAGGCCAGGTGTATTGACAATGTACTGCTTCTAAAGTGCGGTTCTGGCCGAAATGGCCGGAGAGTGGGTGATCGTGAAAGTAGTGGAGAACTTGAAGGCAAAAATCGCCGTGATTAGGAACATAAATACGGTCGTCAAGGCATAATAACCCATCACTACCTAAGCTCCAACGTTCATTGGAAGGATCTTTGGCAAGTTCCAAACCAACAACGGAGCTCAGGTCCTTCGGAAGAGCGAGAATGATAGCTTGATGCAGAGCTTCGATATCCATAACAATAGAGGCTCGGAGCATCGGGCCTTCTAAGAAGGTAGCTCAAAGAGAAGTAGTGAGTTGCTCATTAGTGAAGATAGGTCAGAAGTTGTGAGGGTTGACTTGCGCGTAGCCGATATCCCCCTCTTTGGAATAGATGTCCCAGCGTCTAGTTATTGAACCAGGTTTTTCGCCGAGCTTCCCCGGTCGGAAAGGTATTCTGACCAACGGACCTGTCGACGGGTGAGAATCTTGGTAGTAGAAAAATACTCAAGATTTTTGTGATCAGTGACGACCTCCACCAGATCGCTGGAACCTTCCAGATAGTGGCGCCAAGCTTTGAAGGTTTCGAAGATGGCGAGGAGCTCTTTGTCGTGAGTGTCGTAGTTGAGCTCCGCAGCGTGAAGAGTTCTGGAAAGGAAAGCTAGGGGATGAATTTCACCATCAACAGTCTGGATGGAGAGAATGGCCGCAATGGCATAATCGGAAGCGTTGGTTTCCACAATAATGGGACAATTCGGTTCCCAGTGAGCGGGAATAGGCGCAGAAGTGAAAGCAATTTTGAGGTTTTCAAAGGCCTCTTGACAGTTGTTGTCCCAGATCCAGGGAGAAGTTTGCAAAACCCAAAAAGGACTGAATGTCCTTAACCTTCCTAGGAACAGGCCATTCCAGAATGGTCTGTACTTTCTCTTTGGACATGGTCAATCCGTCAGGAGAAAGAATGTAACCCAAATACTCAATGGTATCCATATTGAACTCGCATTTGTCAGGATTGGCGTAAAGCCAATGTTTCCGTAATCGCCAAAGAACTTCCTTGATGTGTTCTCGGTGTTCCTCCGGTGTGTCGGAGTAGATCAGAATGTCGTTGAGATAGCCAATGACACAAATATCTAGCATGTCAGAGAAAATGTCATTAACAAAACATTGGAAAGCAGCAGGTGCGTTCATAAGGCCGAACGGCATAACGTAGGAGCCGTAACGGGTCCGAAAGGTGGTTTTCCATTCGTCACCTTCTGCTATTCTGACTAGATGATAAGTGTGAGCGAGGTCCAATTTGGTATAGATTTTAGCTCATTTCGGAGTGTCGAGGAGGTCCGAGATCAGCGGCAAAGGATAGCGGTCCTTCTTGGTGATGCGGTTGAGACTGCAGAAGTCCACGCAAAGTCGAGGTTTCCCGTCCTTCTTGGGAACGAAGAGTACCGGAGCACTGTGAGGCGAGGAAGATGGGGTGATGGCACCAGTGGCCAGTTGTTTGTCAATGAAGTCTTTAAGGGCGACTAACTCCTTTTCAGACAAAGGATAAATTCGACTGAGAGGCGGCGAAGCACCTTCTTCCAAGTCAATCTACAGATTGTAGGGTCTGTGTTCAGGTAATGAGTCTGCAGTAATGTCGTTGAAGACGTCTGCAAACTCGGCATACTCTTTTGGAATAGAGTGATGAAGTGGAGGGACAGTAGGAGCGGTGGAGGAGCGGTCGGCGGCGCGGGCCGCGACCTCAGAGTGGATAGCACGAAGCAGAATGGGTTCCATACCAGCGTCCTTGCAAGCCCTATTAAAGACTGCAGCACTGACGAGTGCAATGTCGACCTTGGGAGTTTCCAGTTGAGCAGCGAATTGAGAGACCATAGGATAGGAATAGATGAGTTCAAAGGGGAATTTAGATGAAAGGGGCTTGGCCCGTAACGTTCGAGAGCGGGAGCGAGATGAATCCCCAGGAGGGGTTTCCAGAATTGTCGGTAGAACCGACGGCAAAGGTTCCGGTAATGGAACAGCGACCTTTGCATCAACGGTGTTGGTGGCAGATGCCCAGTCAATCAACGGATTGTAGCGGGATAAGAAACTGTAACCTAATTCTGCTTTACAAGATGAATCTAAATGTGTAACATAAAAAGGTAATAGGAGCAGCTCGCCAGAAGGGAACCGAATGGCGATATTCGCCATATTGGTAATTGGTTTAGAAGACAATGAACCATCAAAAAGACAAAGAGTAACAGGAGAAATTTTGGTCGTAGGAATAGGATTTTGAGAAACATAACGAGTATCAATGAAAGAGTCAGTAGAACCAGAGTCAACAAGAGTAGGAAATTTAAGAAGAGCAGAAATAGGTTCGGCTGGCGCGGCCGAATCAGATAAAGGAAATTCAGTAGTTAATGATATTACAAGAGATCATTCAATGGAAGAAAGAGCGGAAGCGTTGAGATATAACTCCCCAGGTGAGGTATGAACCTGATCAACGCAGCTCCCGTTTCGTACCGGGGAACAAGAGCTGCGGACTAGTTTTCCGATTCCTCTTCAACAACTTCAATAGTTGCTTCGGGGGTTTCTTCAACCTTGGCAGCACGGCCCTTCAACTCCCGGTGTCATGAAGTACGTAGCCCCTATCATTTTCCTTTTCTCACCGTCTCGACGCCCTTACTTGTATGATTACATCACTGTCAAATCCCATCGATTACTGATCCACCTGTTACCCTTCTCCTTCTACTGGCTTCCGCCACCTTCCTTGTTCCTAAACTGTACAGTATTACATCACTATTTCTCGCAGATCGGATTATGGATATAAAGCCATTCCCTCACAGCCTGGTCCCTCATCTTGACCTCTCTGTCATTATCTGGGACCAGGTATGTGCTTACTTATTATTACCTATGACTACAATACTCAATGTATCTCTGTCATTATCTGGGACCAGGTTGCCTGCACTCCGCTTAGTCGCTCCGCTTCATTGCTCTGCTCAGTCACTCCGCTTCATCGCTCTGCTCAGTCACTCCGCTTCATCGCTCTGCTCAGTCACTCCGCTTCATCGCTCTGCTCAGTCACTCCGCTTCATCGCTCTGCTCAGTCACTCCGCTTCATCGCTCTGCTCAGTCACTCCGCTCCATCGTTCTGCTGAGTCGCTCCGCTTCCCTGTTCTGCTTAGTCAGTCCGCCTTCATCACTTTGTGACACCTGGGCCTTTTGCTTATTGCAGTTGGCAATCTGATGCTTACCACCGCAGAAGAGACAAAGATTGTTCTTCATCCTTCTTTCCTTCTCAGAGGGAAGGACTTTACCATCTGCACCAAGATGGTTGAACGCGGGGCGCTGACCGCCGGATTGGCCGGAATTCGAAGAGTTCTGGGGCTTACCATTGTTGTTAGGCTTACCACCAGAGAAAGGTTTAGACTTCGGCGTGAACGGCGCTGAAGAGCCAGATGGCTGAGAGTTGTTTTGCTGGTTAGAAGAACCAGCTTTGAAGTCCGAGGAACCCTTCTTTGGGTTCTGAGCAATGAAATGCTTACCAGCCTCACGCTTCCAATAACGGTTGTCAATACAAAGAACCTTTTGACAATAATTGGCAAGTGTTGCCAGCTCGGGCAAACGCGCCATTTCGTCCTTGATGCATTCAGCTAAACCTCGTCCATAAGCCCATTTCAGGGCAGCAGAATTCCAGTTGGTGCTAGCAGCCAGGGTATTGAACCGGATGTTGTATTTCTGGATGTTCTCGGTGCCTGTCATCTTCAGATTACCAAGAGAATCTTTGGCCTCGCCTTGCGTGTCGTAAACACCGAAATTGTCCTGAAGCTCCTTTACAAGGGCGTTGAAGGAGGACGTCCATGCCGGCAGCAAGTCGAGATCCGGGTCGAGAATATCAGGGATGAACCATTCTTTGGCTGATCCACTGAGGTAGGAGAGAGTGTAGTTCACCTTTTGCTGGTCGGTGAAATACTTGGGACGGTCATTGAAGACCAGGGCGAGATTGACAAAGAACGTCTTGAGCTTTCGGGGGTCCGAACCGTCGAATACCTCTGGCTCCTTGACCTTGCTCTTATATTCAGAGCTGTCAGTGGGATGGCCGAGGGCGGCGAGAACGGTACCAAGAGCTTCAATGGAACCCTTAAACCCCGAGAGGAGTTCCAACATAGCACGTTGCTCGTTGGGGATGTCAGAAGGAATTGGGGAACAGGGTCCAGCAGGTCCGCCAGGACCGCCGGGACCACCAGGACCACCGGGTCCACTGGGGTCACCCAGCTCACCACGCGGTAAACTGCCGGAGTCGTCATCCAGATCGACATTGTCATTGTCGGCACCCAGATTGCTGGGGTCAACAGGAGGGTCTTGCTCGTCGTGATCACCAGCATCCAGATCGAAGTGAGGAGGCAGGTCACGGGGAGATTCTGAAGTAGCACGACATTGAGGTTGTTTTTCAGTACGACGAGCTATGGCTTGAAAAATTGGAGATTCAATCCGAGTAGTAGACCGGCCCCAAGCCGGAGCGACCACGGGGGGTTATCCGCAGCGAGGAGTTAAGACTTGGACAGGCTGTCCATCACCGGTAAACAAAGTACTGTACTCGAATTGTTGATCTTCTTCCATGGCTTCAGGAAGAGTCGACATAGTAGGAACTGTGGCTGGACCGAAACCGCGATTATGGCAATGTGGTTGACCGATGGCAGAAATAGAGTCGGAGAATGGGGCAAAGGATTGGGCTGTGGTGAAGAAAGTGTTTTCTTTGGAGTTAGCTCTGGATTGAGCTCGGGTTTTCGGAGGCATAAAAAATGATAGGTCAGTACGACGTTAACAGATCGAGTTTAATTATACTGTTAAGATCATGTACACCACGTAACCGTGCCAGGGCCACAAGGTGTCTAAGGGCGGAAGGTCGAGTGGGACAGTAGTGAAGTTATTAACAACACTGCCGTTACGCCGTTAGTCCCTGGAGATCAAGAGTATCAAAGGGAGGAGCTTAGTAGCAGCCAGGTCAGAGCAGCGGTATTGCCGGTGACGAGGAGTGAACCAAAGAACATTTAAGTCCTAAGGTGGAGTAGAACGTACTTCAAGGCGTTGAGCCTGAAGACTTAGAGAAGGGCTAAGTTGAGAAGGGAGATCTAAGTTGATAATTAAACTGAGGAGCTACAGTAGCGTACAAGCAGTATTTATATCTATGGAGCGGTGCATTGGTGCGGAGCGCTAGACTAACGAGTAGGAGCTACATGTGTAGTAACTGCAGGGTAAAGTAAAAGACAATAAGGAGGGACTAGAACGAAAGGGTATGTGTAGCGAGAAAGAACAATAAGAGTGAGATTACAATAAACAGTGGATCTTTGGAGTACTGAGCGGCAGAATGGAGGCCCGAGGCATGGACTTGACAGTTTCCAAGATATTATCAAGGGACTGTTTCTGCCGAAAAATCCTCAGGTGCTATGGCCAATTCACCTAGGAATTTTTGGTGAGAATTAAGTGCCTCAAACACCTCCTTGGTACATTTGACTGAAAAGGGATCTAAAAGCATATTATCAGCATCCTCCTGTTGGTTTAGTTTCTCCTCAAGGGGTCATGTATATAGCCCAATCTAAGCTTAATAGTGAGAAGGAATTGCTTACATTCATAGATAAACTCTTACCTGTATCTGTCAATGGCCTACTTGATCCTGCCACAAGCCATCCACAATATTTTTTAGTGGATCATTCTTCAAAATCTGATTGACCAAACTACTTCTGATACTCCACCACAACTGTACAATCCCAATCTCTAAATCAGAATCCCAATGGTGTCCTGGATAATAGTAGACATTTCCACATTGGACTAGTATACCCTTCCTTGGGCTATACAGAATATTACATTAGATAGAACTTATACAATATTAGAAACTACTCACACAAGTTGGTTTTTGACAGTGTTTAGTTTTTGTTTACGCAAATAGGGCAGTGCATGTCTGAATTGATTGAAGTTGTCATATTCTTGCTGTACATCACACTCATGACACAGGAACTCCTCAGCAGATTTGTCATAGAACCACATTGTAAGACAGGCAGTATGGGTATACTTGCTGCACATGCTACATTGGATAGAGTCTTGTTGAATGGACTCCTGATATCCATTTGCTGCAAGAAATGGGTCAGAATTGGTCTTAGGGTAGGTTTTGGTATAGTGAGTTTATGTTGTAGCATGCTAGGAGCAGGCTGGAGCTTGAAGAGAGCTACGGGAACCGCAACCGAGGACAGGAATGACCTAGTAGTGGCTGGGATTGAGAGATGTGACCCTTGAAGGGGTTTCTATAAGGTCCAGGGAGGTCCCTAAGGTGTAGGGAGTGGAGGTAGAAGTAACAGGAACTTGGTAGTGTTGCGTAGTAGGAGTTGTACTTGCTAGAACGTTAACGTAAGATTGAATAGGTCGTAGTTGAAGTGGGTCTCGAATGTGTAAGCTCCTGAGAAGGTATACGCCTGGGAACTGGGGCTGAGAGGTGAATGTCCTCAAGTGTGGGAGGTTGTAACGGAGAAGCGGACTGAGGATATTGATCAGATTTCACATAAAGAAACCAAAAAGTTTCCCGTTTGATCAATATTCTATTGATTGCAAGAGAAATTTTGTATTTCCCACAAGAGAAAGATATTCTTTCCCATAAAGTAAAGATAATCTTTCATGTTAGGTAAATTTCACATTGCGCGCTTGTAAAATTTTCAATTTTACCTTGGCAAAAACAAATAGGTTCAAGCACACCAAGCATCTACGTGAACTTGTAATATAGCCGCTCAAAGCTAGCAGTACTACAAGTAAAATGATCCCCTTATAATCGATTTATTAGCCATGGCACGGAAAAGGAAAGCATTTGAAAACATCTTTGGCATTGAAAAACATTGAGCAGCATCTTCCGATCTTGAGATTACTCAGGATCCTGCAACTATTTGTTTTCGCCAAGGTAAAATTGAAAATCTCATAAACGTGCAATGTGAAATTTACCTAACATAAAAGATTATCTTTACTTTATGGGAAAGAATATCTTTCTCTTGTGGAAAATACAAAATTTCTCTTGCAATCAATAGAATATTGATCAAATGGGAAACTTTTTGGTTTCTTTATGTGAAATCTGATCAATATCCTCAGGGAAAAGTATTTAATTACAGTGATCTTGGAGTCCTTGATACACTTACTGTAGATTTGTTTTATAGGGACATTTATTTCTGTATTGAGTATCTCAAAACAATGCAATATGCATGCTTGGCTAAAATTTCCAAGTGTCAGCTATCAGTACTGCAGACATATAAGCAGATATGTCAGATTTTAGAACTCATTTTGAGTGAAAAACTTCCAATTTGATTGTAAGTAATGTAAGCAATTGCATTATGAGTGGAAGAAGTACTGGTACATGTACAAGACCTAGTCATCTATCACCTCTGATAATAAATTTGGCAGTAAAATCCAAAGTACAGTAGGAATGCCTGAGATAGTTTGGTGTGACAAAATTTGAGCACGTGGACCACTAGCGCGGATCATCCCGGGTAGCTTTTATCCAGGTGATACATAACACTGTCACAGGTGTATCAAGGACTCCAAGATCACTGTACTTAGGGGAAATCAGCAATTTCTCCCCAACATTTCCCTATTTCCTGGCCAGGAAAACACTGCGGGGATCGATGTGTTTCCTCACTATGGAAAGGCTGAATATATAGGGAGGTTTGGTACATAAACCGCTCAATTTCAGGGTGGGAGAATATTTAAATTTTTCTTCCATAAGTAGAAGCATCTTATGGAGTCAATATTAAGTGATTAACAAGAATATCCTACAATGAACTTCTTTAAGGAAATTATCTTATAATTTGTACCGATTGTTCAGACTTTAGTGGCCCCGGTCACTTGAATGTCATTTAATTTATCCCAATAGAGTAAATGGAGGTGGTATTTGAAGGTTGTACTGAATGATCACTCGATGTTATTGCTAGGAAAAATTCAAATATTATACAAGTAATTGCCTCATGTAAAAGGCAAGGTTTTTCTGAAAAACCTCCCAGAGCCTATGCGTACCTGTTGTCGGGATGTCCAGACGTTCGGACGTCACCGAAGTCGACATATCAAAAGGTCGGGATGTCCCTGATGTCGGAATACGTGATGTGTCGGCATATGTGATGTGTTGAGCTGGAGACATACGAAGGACAATCATATTCTATGGATCCGTCTACTCGAAATATACATGTACATGGATCTAGTATCTTGGAGCTTGGAGGGTTTTGAGGATCTTCAAGTGCTTGAGGACTTTCTGCTTGAGAATTTCTGTGTATCTGATTGTTCGTCCATTGAGGACCTGTTCCGTTGGCACGTATCTAGATGATTCTAGAATAACTAATAAGTATTCACCTGTTGAGCACCAAAAGTCACAGACACCCATCTTTTAGTCTGTGTATTGTACATATTACAACTCAAACATTACTTCCAGATTCAAGATTGTCAACAAGAAGACACAATTTTGATGTTATGATCTACTTAAACTATCGAAATGTCAACCAAAATGCTTTAGAAAGTGAACAACCACGTACCTTCACGAAACAGCAGCCCTCAAAAAGATCGGATAAACAATTGTGGTCCAGACGACGTGCAAAGGTCCATAGAAAACGAATTTTTCGATGTGCGCTCGCTGACCTGTATTTTAGACATATATAGGATTATCTACTGAGAAAGTGAAGTGCAAATGCGTACAGTTTTGACAATAAATTCGCGGGCAGTCAAGACATTCCATCTCAAGCAGAAGATGTGCCAAGGACTCTAGAACAGACCGATGAGATGTACAGAAAGTAACTATAAGATTCAGAAAGCTCACCGGCTCTCCATCTGTTTGCGACCCGGATAGGCGGAAACCATGCTCTCCATGGGCAAGGACACTCTTTATCCCACTCCTCCTGACATCATACAAAGTCGTGTGACATCCCCACTTTCCAGGAATCACCATTGATGTAGGCATATAGATATCCTGGACCATCAGCATCTGAAATCACCCGAATCTCTCGCATATCGTAGCGTTGTTGTAGCTCCCCGGAGGACCAACGCATAGGTGCTGGGTGAGGAGGAAGAATGGGGAAGGAGACGCTAAAGTCTGCGCGGTGATAGGACCGATATTGAGAGTTCCTGGTATTTGAAGGGAAGGACCTGCAAGTAGACACGTCGGGATGAGGCATAAGGTGAGCTGTGTAGGTTACAGACAGGCGAACGTTATTGATGTCCAGCCGCTGAAGATTCCTGACATTTGAGTAAAAGCGCAGACATGGTGAGATGAAGCAAAAGGCGAGGCGCGTAAGAAGGCATTTAAGTTGGCCGTGAGGAAAAAGTGTCGCCAACAAACAGTTTGTAACCGAAAGTTCAAAGTTCCCTCATTGACACGCTATAGGCAAGCGGAAGCGGTACGATGGCAACAGCGTGCAGTAATAATAGGATGGTGGTGAAAAATAAGAGGTAAAGCGTCTGGGCAGCCAGAGGGGATGAAGGGTGAGGTTTAGGAAGTGCGAGAATTGATACCTGTTCTATAGCAGTGCTATTTGATGGGATCAAATTTTCGACACCATCACCAACAAGATCATGAAGAAGGACAACAGTAATGGTCTTTTAAATGAATTTGCGTCTACATAAGACGTCTCAAGACATTATGGGCACGGGTCACATTATTGTAAGAATGAACGCTACGTTCGTGAAGGAGCAGAAAAAAAAATAGATTGAAAATACATATGTTGTTGGGAGGTCAAAGCAGACTCTCACAAATACTGTCATGTCTGCTTGCCTTGCCGATGTTTGTAACTACTCGGCTTTGCACTTGTCTTACTCTACTCTTGTACTACTATGTTCTGCAGAATCAAACTCTGCTCACAGCTCCTGACCTCGAAAGTCGCACCACTAAATCATCATTATTGCTATGCACGCAATGGTCAACAACTCGGACTCGCATTTGGTAAAGCACTCTTTAAATGGTCACAACTCTCAAGGAATAACACTTGCCCAGCCCGATACTCCACTATTGTCTATTCCTGATCGCAGCGACCATCACAATCCCGCCATTTTTACCAGCACTGACGTATTGCTTGTAGCCGGGGAGAATCCAGAGGAGGCGCGTTCACAGCATATGTTTGAAACCAGGTGACAACACATCATGGTATGCTGAATATGCTTGTCTTTGTCAAGCACATCTCTCACTTTCTTCATCATAGAATACAACTATACACCGAGATGGTGTCGCCTTCAAACACATGGACGAGGTAGGTCATAGATCAACATGAATTTTGTGCAAGTTATCTCCATCACATCTTCCAATTTAGCTATTGGCCAAATTGAAATTCGAAGACACGATTGACGATGAAGTTCAACCAAGTCCGGTTGTGAAACTTCCTTGGATTAGTCCACTCACTTCCAAACTTCTCAACAATCCAAAAGCAGAGACTTAAGAGTTTCTTATTTAACATACGGTGTTGTAGATCTTATGTTGTGCAGGACTCTCGATCAATACTGCTACATAAAATCTCTGGAATCTATGACTCCATGAGTGCACCTGTCACGCCATGTATATTCTTTCACAAGGAGCTTCTCAATGGCACCAAATGAAATGGAAGAGAGCCTGAAGCCAGTTGCTCGTACGCCCTTGTCCCCCACAATCTTTTCCAGACCTCCGATTATTGGATGTAAGAATATCTCCTTGCCATATGCAAGCCGTTCCTGGGAGTGGCAGCTCGTTTCATCTGGGAAGCGAGGAAGGAAAAGATCAGCAAAGCAATCCTCCCACTCTGAAGAAACGATTCAGAGGCGTGTCAGAAACGCTTGACGCCTCAGATGGCCATTCATTGTCGACTGAGAAACTGATCGATTGATTTCCGGAAAGATATAGGGCATGATTTGATAAAAATCTGTCACTATCTAATGCATTTCTTTGGCAGAGATATATATGACCAGGTGTTTCGGTCAAAGGTTATACGAAAAGCCCAAGAAGGAGCCGTTCAGTGGATCCATGTCCGAAACAAAGTGAAAGTACCCCAGGACTAGGTAAGCTTGCCAATGTCTTTGATCATTGATGATCTTTCCCTCCCTCGAACTGTCCGCCAGAGTTTTGATGATGTTCCAAGGTGGCAATGTCTCCATAAGCACTGTTACAGTGGTATTGATATTTGTGTCAATCAAATGTCATCGAACGTACCCATCTTTTGAACATGCGAGGACACGGCCTCATTAGAAAAGCTACCTCCTCCATAGGTATGTTTGCCGTGTAAGCGGAGAGTTCCTCAATCAAAGACATGTCCCAATTAGCTAAAGCAAAGTGGAAGATTTGTCTGGAGTGACTGTGGAAGAATTTCCTCAGTCAAGCAAAATGAATTTCAATGGAGGAGAATATGAGTTGACCAAGGTTACCTGAATTCTGGTCGCATGGCAGCAATTGCCTGGTACATTTCATATTTTTCTGCTGCTTCGGCCACTCTCAACAGTAAGAAGAAATTGATGTGCCCTAAGGTTGGACCATCTGCTGCGACGTATTGGAATAGAATCTTCAGGACATCAGAGGGTTCAGAAATGTGCGCGTCCGCTTTGCTGGAAAGAATAGCGGGGGGAAATCCACCACCAGCAACATCGAGTGCCTTTTTGAGCATGATGAACTTCTGGTTATCGATTGATCAAAATACCAAAGTGCTAGAACAGACTGCGTACGTAGTCAGATTTTCTGCAAATCAACGTGAAGGATTGAAGACTATGAGTACCTTCTGCACCTGTTTTTGCCTGTATGATTTCGGTTGTTTAGCATCCATTGCAATTGCGCTTGTGGTACACTAATATTCATGAATTGTGAGTATCAAACATTACAGGGTGTACTCACCTGGATAGGATGATACACCAAAATTATCTATTTTCTTCCATCTCCGTAAGGTTATGCTAGTAATTCCTCTATTAAAAAGGTGATGAGTTGCGATTGAGAATGTCAACTAGAGGAATGAAGCACTACAGGGCGTCAATCATACCCTACGGTAACGAACCTAGCCGATGTCACTCAACTCATTTACATATATCGAAATTACGAATCCATGTATTCTCGTTTTACATAATTACGGACTATGTTTTGGGCCTATGTCTCCGATTCAATTCACTCCACTGCTTTCGTTCAAGAGACGGTGCAAGACCGACACTTTCATTCTGCCATTGCGCCAGTTATATTTAACCACCTGCGCTATACGATACAATACAATCTATCTGGTGCTTACGCCTGTAGATTTCCCCTGTTCCAAAGTTCTTTGAGGGAGATCATCAGATAAAATTTGAGGTTCTGAAAATTTGTACACACCTGGCAAGATCCGCAGGGAAAACTAATTTCCTAGGTGCACAAGGGTGGACCAACTCATTGACAAATCCCGTCCCACCTTTTGCCCAGCCAGGCTCCTGCTTCTCGAGCCATTCTGCATTGTAGAAGTGGGCAGGTAGCCCAACAACATATCTGCTCTTTGAACTCTTGTCATTATTATCCATACAGAGCCGGGGTGCAGCTCCTCGCGTGAAACCGAACTGGGGTCCTTCAAAAGAGGATGGACCCTCAAGATGACAATAGTCTAACAGCCTGACCCAATTCTTGAGCTGTTGGCTTCGCCAGCATGGCTCCTTGATGTTGTAGCACATACTTGCTTCATCCATGTCAGGTTCCTCTTTGTTGGAAGACATTTTTACCACCCCTAGTTCGTCGAAGTCTTCAAGATAGGGTTCAAGCGCTGGAACGACAAGTATCACATTCCTTCGTTGTTGGAACAACTTTGCAGAGGTCTCGTATCAACGTTGATCAAAAGCTATTGAATAAAAGCTCACAGTGTTTTTCCTTTGCCATCTCTTTGCAAAGACCGCATGTGGCAAATTTTTATCCTCTAGCATTTTTTGTTTCTCCAGCCAGATTCCATGGAGCATTTTTAATTGTACAAAGAAAGCCTCACGCAAGGCATCACGAGCTTTAATGTTGGGTTTGGTGATTAGCCTCTTCTTCACGGGGATATCTATGAGAACATATGATGCGCCCTTGTTCCACGCTGATTTAGGAACACCTGCGATCCAATATCGAAAATTATCAACAGTGCATGGGCGTGCGAGTAGATCCAACTTGAATTTTTCAGCAAATTTCTTGGCTTCCTCATCGAAAACCTCATTTTTGTAGAGGTCTTTTCCCTCCATAACCTCGTTGAACCATTGACGAATTGTCTCCTGCCAGAGTAACTCATCATGTCTGTTGAGAAAAGGTCATAACAGTATACACGTACCTTGTTTTTAAGCTCTTGCTGTGGCCGATGCTTTACAGCTCCTGAACAAGGACTTCCTTTCTTTTTTGAGGCATAGCTGAAAGGAGTTTCCTGGGTCGAATCTCCCGGGTCATCAGCATCGGTGTGGTTGCCATCCGGTTTGTTTTTTGCATTTGTTGTGCCAGTGGTGTCACTGTCACCCTGATGGCGCTCCTCTCTATCAATGTCCATATCCTTGCTCTTGACTGACTGAATATCCAATGCCTCCAGAAGATAATCCAATATGGTCGAATTCTGCTGAACGCTATTAGTCAACTTGTTGATTTTTGCATCCTGCTTGTTGACGACTTCAGCATTTGATGTCCATATACCGTTGTAAAGGGTATGCATCAGCTTGGTTTGATGTTCAAGCAGTGTTTTCAACTGATGGAGGGTTTAGAATCTCTGGGAACAGGGAGCGCGGGATACTCACCTTGTCTTCGCCGCTCTCTTGATCTTGGTTGAAGATGGGTTGAGAAGACACTGCATGTCTTTTCCTTTTGGAAGGTGGATGCTAACAAATTTTTATATACCCGCGTCCAATACATTCACTGTAAACATTACACACCTGTAGTGATATGTCACTTCCAAATTGTGCGGCTGTTGGATTGGTATCAGGATCAGCCATCGTAGCATCTGAGTTGCCTGGCGTTTGGGGAGGGTTTGACGTGGGAAGGTCTGGAGTGGGAGAGGGTTTGGATTAGGAAGGATGGGAGCAGGAGGCTGCCCTGTTGTCCATTGTATCGTTGAAGCTCTTTGTGAAACTCGCACCGTGAACAGACTTTGCGGGATCTGTACTGTGAATTGCGGCTCCTGAGGAGTAGATTGCGAAGGAGCGTGTGTCAAAATCTGGGATGCTGCACTCGGGCCAGGTTCCAAAGATTGGATGTCCATAGCAGAAGTTTCAGAGTCACTGGTATCTTCAGCATTGCCGCTTACAACAGGAAGTAGCATTTTGTGACAAAGGGCGACAAAGAGTCAGATTCTCAGTGCTGGTTGATATATAAACCATGTAACCTTATCAGTGAATCAGTTAGGGTTCATTTGAGGTTCATTTAACCGACGCGTACATCGCCAAATCAATGGAAGGAGTACATAATACTGTTAGCAATCAGCACGAGGTGTCAGTATGAAAGACAATTATATTCAGTTTCTAGAGAGCACATACGTAGCCTTGAGTCAAATTTATTTCTACGCGCTATCTAAACAGGTGCTACTGAGTGCAAAAAACAATTACTTGCTAGAAGCATTCCTTCTCGAGGGCAGTAATTGAATTATGATTTCAATGTGGGTAATCTGAAGAGTTCTGAGTGTACAAACAATAGGAACTACAGAGCAAAACTTACTTGACGCAGTAGAGTTTTCAAGATCTCAGTAATCTTAGAAGTCTGAACAAACATAGGCGAGAAAAGAGAAGAAAATTGTTGGATTTTGAACACCAGAGGGTCACGATCAGTCACAGAAGGATTTCAAAAGTTTGCGAGCGTACCTGGTCTTCCAGAGAGATAGCACCTGGCCTACTGCTGCAAGCTATAGCTTTAACAACCGCGAGGGAGATCTGCCGGTCTACTTTGCAGAGTTGCACGTGTGAATCATCGAACCCATTGACGAGAAGCTCACAAGTTGTGGGCAGACACGGAAGGAATATTTTGATATGGACAGTAGGTTGTTTGACGCGAGCAATCTAATCCATGGAGGTTTAAGTGGAGCTGTCTCATCCTCATTGAATGCCACACGTACCTCGGCCGATAGCTTTCTGACCAAAGTCTTGAGTCTCATGATTTCCAGATAGAAGCAGGCGAGAGGCTTTGGTCGTTCCTGGTGCGTCAAAGATCAAAAACAATTAGTGCGTGTAACAGTCAATTGGATGTGCAGATATACCTCAACAAATTTATAGCTTTCAAGACGTGAGTAACATTCCGAGAAGACACGCTCGTGCTTGTGGACTGCTGCTTGCAGCATCTTCAACAGACCTTGGAATTCTTCACGACAGTTGACACTCGCTGTATCACTGAGATGAAGGGTGTGGCGAGTGTCCATGTATATTGAAGGATCGGGAAGGATAGGGCTCTACCCAAACAATCCCATTTAGTTTTTATAGCAGCCAGGATAGTGGTAGGACGTACAAACAACAAAAACATGAGGGCGAGATAAAGCAGCTATCACAAACATCTCATTCTAAAGGAACATTGAAGCATTAGAGCAAGGTGTTTGTCGTCCATTAGATATCTATGTTCGGTTTAGAACCGGACTAGATGGAGTTAGAAACAGAGTAGCAACGAAGTCACGCGTCACATGCAGTCAATAAGAAATAAACACACTACTTCGAACTCTTCATGACTCCGCTCGGTACTCCACAGAGTCAAACTCTGTTGGTAGTCCTCTTTTTCACCCTATAGGACCATTCAACATTTCACCAATCATATCCGCAGAATTCATCATCCTTACCAATCCCTCCTTTATTCCCAATCAGGGTAAACATATAAATTTGGAAAGGGGGTCAAAACAGAAGGAAAAGAAAGGAAAGGTCCCTTTGAGGAACAGCCGTGGCCCGAAGGAAAGCAAGCTATGTCAGGATGCTGGTTAGAGAGTGAAGTAATTCCCTGCACCTTTCTCTAGACCATTAATGTCTCTTCCACAGGTGCGCACCATATTGAACAAGGCAGCTGAAATCGCTCAGTTTGTGCGACAAATCACTTCTGCTTCAAGCGAAATAGAATGCCTTCGTGCCAAGATAGTTAGCGTAGCACAACAAATTCAAGAATTTAACAAGGTATAAACTTCAATGTTTTGCTATGTGTATATCTCTCAACATATCTTTAAGAGTTTTCCATACATTCGACCGTTAGAAGAGCTGAAAGCTCTGCATTCTATAATTTCTGCATTAGTAGGCGAAAAGAGGGAAGATATACAGCGGTTAGAGAAGCAGCTGTCATATTTGCAAACTTCACAGTGCTTGCGCTCTCATAATTGACTGGTCAGCTGCATCCTTTCTTTCAGAAGGCATTGTATTCATCCTTCTGTCTCACTAACCATAGAACCTTGCATGTTCATTTTCATTGGATATCACTTACATATTACCAAGAGTTGTTGAATATAGTTCTGTTTGTGTTGGTCCTTCCCACATCAGGGACTCCAATGTGTCGTTGCAGTTTATGCCAAATATATATCCGATCATAGTGTTTTTTTCGGAGTGTTTTGGACAGAAGGGCAATGTCGTCTCACTAGTTGGGCACGATAGAGGCCCCTACAGACTGTGTACATGCATTGGCATTCTCAGTAGACAGGCATTATTTGGCAAGTGTGAGCAATGATAACATGGTACGCATCTACGGCCTAGAACGTGGATTTGCAACGGCTTGGGAAGAAAAGGGTGACTGTCCTTTCACCGCTGTCACATGGAGAGATGATGCTCTCTTTGTTGGTACCATGGACGGCGATGTGATATGCTTTTACCCAACTACGGTATGTGGCATGTTCTCAATGTTCCGATAAATGTTCTTAAAACAAAACCAGAGGTGGATTCGTCGACGGAAAAGTGAAATCATCCACAAGACTGATGCAGTAGTCCAAACCATGGTATTTAATCAGCGCGGTGACCATCTCCTTGTTTGTTCTGGCGCTGATGTGCTCCTCTTCGGAAAGAGTACGTGCAATTGTTGACATGGTAGTACACCATCTAATTTGACTTGAATGTACAGCCTCAGGGAAGTGGAAATATTGTGATTGTCTCGCCCCAAACCATTTGGAGAGCCCAATGAAGGTGATACCTATCCAATTGTGGCAACAGGGGTACATTTTCTCGAAAATGAGCAGCAATGTCTCATAGGATATTTGTACAATGGTTTTTGGTGAGTGAAGCTCCTCGATGTATTCACAAATTTCATATTTTTGACCTTTAGGAAATTCAATATTGAAACATGGGAGAGCACATTATCTTTTGGCCCAGACGACTCATATGAATTGGAGGACCCAAGAAGGTATTTTGGGAGAATGTCTCGTATATACCATGAATCGAGTCGTATACAGTTGCCGGATGAATCTCTAGTACTGATTCAGCTAAATCTCCAGACTCGAAATTGGTTGTCATGACGGATACTTGCGTAGGGCTTGCATGGTTCAAAGTCATGCCTGAAAGGCTCAAGAAAATGAGTACCACTAATATGGCTCAGGATTCTAACGTTCCCCTTCCTGTCCTCTTCATAAATCAAGGCCAAGCAGTGATCATGGGTACAACTAAAGGGTGTGCTTTTGTTGGAATCAAGCCTGGCAGGTCCTTGTTGACCCATGATCCGACGCCGTGACCGTTGACGGTCCCACTACGGGTCGTACCTTTTCTATTATCTTTATTGTCTCTTTTGTTCTCATATGGTCTTTTACTGTATCAAATGCTTCGACCTCGATGGTCAATGCGACATCTCGTAGTGTATATAAACTCGTAGTTTACATACAGCCACCTCAGACGATTGCCTTACACTCGTGCATCTCTGAGGTGAGCTACTGATACTTCACTTATACTTATTGCTTCGTTACTTACTTGTTTCCTAGCTTGTTATCATTCTAGGTGAATATAGACGATTGCCTTACACTCGTGCATCTCTGAGCTTGTTATCATTCTAGTACGAAATCTACGTCTTACAGGTTATTGAGCCCCGCTGCTCCAGAATCATAACTGTCAATAATTCTTTGCTGTCTACACCATGGCTTCTGTCACTGCTTACTCTGATTCCCTCCCGAGTGATGTTCCCAAACTCTCCAATGTCGGCATCAACTGGGCGATCTTTGATCTTCGTTTTACCGCGGCTGTAAAAGCCAAGGGTAAATGGGGTCACTTCGACGGCACTTCTATCAAGCCATCTCCCGCGCTTGACAAAGCAACCGGATCCCCGTTACCTCTCACTGATGAGCAGCTGGCTGCATCAGTGAAATGGGATCGCGACGAAGCTGCCGCCCACAATCTCCTATTACAGAAGATACCCGATTCCGCTGCACTGAAGATTCGTCGTTCGGCTACCGTTGCCCAAGCCTGGGCAGCCCTGACGAAGGAATTCACGGAGAAAGGAGCCTTTGCACAGACAGACCTTCGCACCGCCTTCCTCGAGTCCAAATGCCCTGAAAAGAGCAATGTACGTACATATCTCGATGATCTACGTATGGAGAGGGAGAAGTTAGCGGCTGTGGGTGTCGACATCAGCGAGAAGGATTACCTTTCCACCATCATTGGTTCCCTTCCCATTCACCTTTCCAATTTTGCTTCGAATCAACTCACCGCTGCCCAACAATTCAGTCCTTCGAAAACTATCGATCCGGACGTTCTGGTATCCATCATTTCAACTGAGTATGAGCGTCAGAAAGTCCTACGTGCTCGCCGCCAGGGTACCAGTGCGAAATTCTCAAAGGATGAGGACGAGGCTGTGGTTGTGACTCCGTGGAAAGGCGGGAAGGGTGGTAGCTCGTCCAAGCGGACTTGCTGGAATTGTGGCGAAGCAGGACATCTTCGGGATAGGTGCCCCAAGCCACGGAAGCCTTCAACTGGAAGGAACGAAGCCCGCTCCAAGCCTGGGGGCGCGGCGAATGCTGCAGAGGAGATTGATGACTCGGAGGATGATTTTGCCTTCGGTGTTGAGGAGCTGTCTGATGATGACAGCATGCCAAGTCTCCAGTCCGTCACAGACTCCATATCATCTTTAATATATGAGTCTTGCAGCGAGGAGAATGAGGATGATGGCGGTGTTGGGGAAGATTGGTTCTCCAACGTGGGAGGTGATGATGGTGATGTCGAGGATTTGTCAGACGCCGACTGGAGCGATGTTTACTCGTTTGTTGGCAGGGAGTCTGATGATGGGAGTGTGCGATCTTCTGAGGATGACCTCCCTGTGTTCCAAGCCATCGACATTACACATGAGACCGCTAATCTCAGCGAACCACTCACCTCCACTCGAGCCGAGCTTTACGACTCTGGCTGCACCCGTCATATCTCCCCTTACCACAGTGACCTTTCCTGCATCACCAACATCCCTCCGAAACATTTTCGCGCTGCGAACAAACAGCATTTCAGCGCGGACAAGAGGGGTGAACTTTCGGTCAAGTTACCTAATGGTGTCGACGATCCCTCTAAACTCCATCTTACCGAAGTCCTATACTCACCTGAGGTCGGATACACCCTCATTTCCATTGGCAAACTTGACGAAGCTGGCTTTGAGGTGACCTTCGGCGATGGGAAGTGCACGATTCGTGCACCCAGTGGGGAGAAGGTGGGGGAGATTCCCAAGGATGGGAATGGGTTGTACCGCGTGGTGCATGAGACTGACTCTGCACACGCTGTGGAAACGATCACACTGGATCAGTTTCACCGTCGAATGGGGCATATTTCGCCCGAGACAGCGAGGAAGTTGGTGGCGAAGGGATTTGTCACCGGAGTGAAGTTGGATACATCGTCGGGAGACGAGGTCTTCTGCGAATCATGTGTCTATGCCAAGGCTACTCGTAAGCCTGTGGCAAAGGTTCGCGAAGGAGACCGTGCTGCAGAATTTGCGGGGGAGATCCACAGTGACTTGTGGGGTCCTTCTCCGGTTGCTACACCTAAGGGACGACGCTACTACATCAGCTTCATTGACGACAAGACTCGCCTCGCTCACATCGAATTTCTTCGTCAGAAGAATGAAGCCTTCGAAGCCTACAAGCAGTTCGAGGCATCCATCCGTACCCACCACAAATCTTCTATCCAAGTCCTCCACTCTGATCGTGGCGGCGAGTACCTTGGGAAGGAGTTTATACTTCATCTCAAGAACAACGGTACTCGTCAGAAACTCACCGTCCACGATACTCCTCAACACAATGGAGTTGCCGAACGCTTCAATCGTACGATCTTGGAAAAGGTTCGGGCAATGCTGCATGCCAGTGGTTTGCCAAGGACGTTGTGGGGTGAAGCAGCTCGTCATGCTGTGTGGTTGTTCAACCGCACGAGCACCAAGGCTCTACCAAATGGTATGACACCATGGGAGGCTGCAACCGGGAAGAAACCGGATTTGGGTGGGGTACGGGAGTGGGGAGAGAAGGTTTGGGTTCGGTTGGAGAAGCCGAAAGGGACGAAGTTGGGCGGAAGGGTGAAGGAAGGACGATGGATTGGAATGGATGACTCGAGCAAGGGGTTTAGGATCTATTGGCCGGACACGCGGAGTGTGGGAGTCGAACGAAACGTTTATCACAGAAAGGAGTCTGCGGTAGCGGATCGTCTCGAGGGGGAGGATTGGGAGTTTATCGAGGACGATACCACTACGCCAACACCTTCCACCACTACTTCAGTCTCCAAACCCACACCAATTGTTGCCCCCGTTCCTACAGAACTCGACAGTGCAACCGTTCCAGATGTCCCTCCACCAATTCCTACCATTCCAGATGTCCCTCCACCAATTCCTACCGCTACAGTCGAAATTTCTGCAAAGCGCACCCGCAAACCTAGCGCTCGTATCCTCGACATCATTGCTGGTAATGCTGTAGCATCCACAAGACCCTCCGACCCTGTCATTCCCAAAGGAATCCGCCTTCCGCCTACTGTTGTCAAAGAGGAACCCGAGGCACTTGAGCTTGAGGGGGAGGGCACCGCGGACTGGATGATGGCCATGGTGGATGAGGACTTTGTTGAAGAGTATGCGTTGGCGATGGAGATGAGTGAGATAGAGGCACTGGAGCCGAGGAATTTGGCTGAGGCGAAACGACGTCCAGATTGGCCTTTGTGGGAGAAGGCGATCTTGGAGGAGTTGGACACATTGAAGGTTGCGGGGACTTGGGAGCTCGTCGAGAAGCCTGCCGAGGCCAACATCGTTGGTTCAAAATGGGTTTTCAAGGCGAAGAAAGACGCTGCTGGCAACGTTGTCAGATACAAAGCACGTCTCGTTGCTCAAGGGTTCTCGCAGGTACCTGGCGTTGATTATTTCGACACCTTTGCACCCGTCGCCAAACTTGCTTCCATTCGTGCTCTACTCGCTATTGCTGCTGTCGAAGACCTTGAACTTCATCAAATCGACGTCAAGGGCGCTTTCCTCAATGGCGAACTCACCGAAGACGAAGTTGTCTACATGCGCCAGCCTCCGGGTTACTCAGCTCCGAATTCTTCCAACCAAGTCTGCCGTCTCGTCAAAACTCTCTATGGTCTCAAACAGAGTGGTCGCAGGTGGTATCAGAAGTTGGTAAAGATTATGGTTGAGGTGTTGGGGTTTAAGCAGTGTGAAGTGGATCAGGCAGTGTTTTTTCGACGGAATGGAGAAGGATTGGCGATTGTGTTTGTTCATGTGGATGACTGCACTATCGCTGCCTCGTCGACTGGCCTCATATCTTCTTTCAAGACCGGCATTCGCAAACACGTCGAGATCACGGACCTAGGTGAACTTCATTGGCTTCTCGGTATTGAGATCAAACGCGACCGAGAATCACGCACCATTTCCCTTTCTCAACGCTCATACATTGACTCTACCCTTCGTCGCTACAATCTCGAGGATGCTAAGCCCATCTCCACACCCATGGATACCCAGATCCGCCTTTCCTCAACTCAATCCCCTTCCACCACTGCCGAATTCGCACAGATGCGTGATGTCCCGTTTCATGAAGCCGTGGGCTCTCTGATGTGGGCCTGTCTCGGAACTCGCCCCGACATTGCATTCTCGGTCACCACCCTCTCGCGCTTCACAAAGAATCCTAGACCTGTCCATTGGGAAGCCGCTAAACGAGTTCTTCGATACTTGAAGGGCACAAGGGAACTGTGGTTGACGTTTGGAGGAGTGACAGGGAAGGAGTTGGTTGGTTTTGCTGATGCAGATGGGAGTATGGCGGAAGATCGACGAGCAATCAGTGGGTATGCTTTTATCCTTCACGGCGGCGCTGTCTCCTGGAGTTGCAAGCGCCAGGAGATTGTATCTCTTTCCACAACCGAGAGTGAATACATCGCCGCGACACACGCAGCAAAGGAAGCCTTGTGGCTGCGCTCTCTCATTTCCCAGGTCTTCGAGCCTCTCACCACTCCTACGACACTTTTCGGCGATAATCAATCCGCGATCGCACTTGCGAAGGATCACCAATACCACGCACGCACGAAACACATCGACATCCGCTTCCATTTCATCCGCTGGATCATCTCTGAAGGTTCCCTTCGACTCATTTACTGCCCTACCGACAATATGGTTGCCGATACCCTTACGAAAGCCTTACCTTCCGCGAAGGTCAAGCACTTTGCTTCTGAACTCGGACTCCGCTCAGCTTGAGGGGGAGTGTTGGAATCAAGCCTGGCAGGTCCTTGTTGACCCATGATCCGACGCCGTGACCGTTGACGGTCCCACTACGGGTCGTACCTTTTCTATTATCTTTATTGTCTCTTTTGTTCTCATATGGTCTTTTACTGTATCAAATGCTTCGACCTCGATGGTCAATGCGACATCTCGTAGTGTATATAAACTCGTAGTTTACATACAGCCACCTCAGACGATTGCCTTACACTCGTGCATCTCTGAGGTGAGCTACTGATACTTCACTTATACTTATTGCTTCGTTACTTACTTGTTTCCTAGCTTGTTATCATTCTAGGTGAATATAGACGATTGCCTTACACTCGTGCATCTCTGAGCTTGTTATCATTCTAGTACGAAATCTACGTCTTACAGCTTTGATCTTAGGGGTAAAGCATGCCGAAAAATTACAAACTCTAAAGCACGGAAATGGTAAATTTTAATCCCTCATTAAGATATTCTTTATTGCTGACCTATATCTTTTCACCTTACAGATGAAACCTGGGTGACTGCTAACCTGAACTACAACATAACATCCCCTATAAGCTCTTCTACAAATAATTCCTTCTCGATCTCAAAGTCGCTGGCTCTGTCTTGAGTAGTTGCCGCGGAACGCTCAAGAACTCCAGCAAGACGCTTGTAAAGTGCAATCTCGACGTCCAACTGAAGAGTTTGAGTCTGTTGCAGAATCATGACCTCCTTCCGTGCAATGGCTTTTTCTTGCTGCGCAAGGACAATGGGGCTGGTGGTCCACAAAAAATATCCGAACATCCAAGAATATGTTTGCGTCATCACATAACAGAGCTGCTTCAATCGAAGTTATTAATTCTGACAGAAACATAGTACAGAGTCTCAAGCTACTCACCACTTTATAGGTGTAACCAACGAGTATCGGAAACCCAAGCATCAAGCAGATAATGACGCTCAATCCACTAAATGCAGTTGTGATTTCTTCGCGTGTTGTATCCGCAAACGCACTGAACAGACGTGATGCAGGACCGTCGGGACCATACAGATGTCCAGGATCAGGTAGGTGCTTCAACAAGAAAGAAAGAAATTGGTTCATGAGACTGGCCTGGCTCAAAACTCTCATCTGTGAAGACGAATACGTTGCGGTGGATGAAGCAAGCTTGGAAGACATTGGGGTCTAAGATATCTTCAAGTCTTTCTTAGAACTTGATCAAATACAAACAACACAATCTAATACTCAAGGCAAATGTTTGACGAGCCACGATATACCTGCATGTAGTAATGTAGTGATAATATGTATATATTTCTATCCAGTGTGCTAGCTTCGAAGCCCTGGATAGATATGTCGGATCCGGTGCTACGAATATGCGCGTTTCAGGCAATGGCAATCTTCTAAAGGTAAATGGCTGTATACTACATATACACGAGGCTACCCCACAATGTCCCCTTCCTAATACTGCAGTCTTGACCGATGATGTTATGACTAGCTCGGCCTGCTTTTGCTATCGATAAGCTCCAGCTGGACTACATTAGCCAGCACCCTGCAACCTCCTACAACCTCCTGCAGGTCGCTTAATCTCGCTAATACTCGCTATTGTTCTCTTATTGGGTTTAGCTCGAGGTCCAGATTGATGCGATTTCATGATCTTGATTCTGTTATTGATATCACAAAGAGTTTCAAAACAAGCCCTATAAAGGAATAAATTAGGTTATGCATTACAAAGAAGTGTATGTAGTTGAATCCACTCAATCAGCAAAATAAAACATGATAAGTTTTCTCAACAGTGAAAAATGGCGGCAATGTATTGCGATATGTTCATCAAGGTCAAGTTACCCAAGTAGCAAAACTAGGGTTCATGTCTAATTAAAGTCAGTCATGTATGAAGAACATGCATCACCTGGAGTATTGGATGTTTGAGTTTCTAAAATCAAGTTTGCCGCCTTTGATAGAGCGAATTTCTTTTCTAGGTTTGCATATCCCCATCAGTCCCGATTTCATACAGAAATTGTGATTAAAATCTTCCTCCCAAAGCGTGCTAAAGTATTTAAGAAGTGGTTCAAAAAAAAAAGTTCCTCGTCGCAATTCGGTTGCATTCACTCAGCCTGCTCTACATTTCGATATGGTTTCTTCATCTCGAACCCGGTCTCGTTCCATTTGTTCCTCCAGAAATGGCACGCCTGTCGCAAGGAGACGTCTTTCTCCTAGTCACACCTTACTTATCACCCTGTTCAACAGTGGGATTATGCCCCAAGAAGAACTTGATAAGGTACAATATTTTAAGCCATATGTTTTATCGGAAATAATTTCACATTTTGCTTTTGCAGGTAGAAGGGTTGACAGCAGGTCTCTACTTCGGAATAGGTCGTGCGATAGCCGAGAACAAGAGGTTTCCATCCATCCTTTCGAGCTGCCACAAGCACCAACGGTTCATCAATGTCCGTGAAGGGTTTTCATCAGACACGATTGCAGATGACATCTACAGGTTGAAAGTCATTGTTGATCAAAGACGTTACTACGTCTGTGGGACATATGATCAAGGATCTCCTAACAATAACGAATCTTTGAAAACCTATGGCGTGAAGGAGAAATTCAAGGGCAAGATCGCCATATTCTTCTACTCTGTCTATGAGCCAGAAAGGTTCTTAGAGTGCGTGCCTAGGTATGAGAATAACGAAAGGGATGAAATAATTAAACGAGTCCTCACTGCGTAAGTAAAGAGTTTTCATGTCCCCGGAGTCATGCAGTTCCTAACGCGCTTATCATAGGTTCTCAAGGAATGTCGGAGGTCATATTGAAAAAGGAACTCCTCTGAAGCACATCGTCAGGGGTTAGGCCTTTGCTTTTCGTTCTTATCTGCAGTACAGTGCTAGATCGTGACCTATTTCTCCACCTCATTCTCTTTTACCTATGCGCCTCATTTCCTCACTAATCTATAGTCCAGTGTTGACCACGTCTCACCATGCCTCCCCCACTATGCCATCCTTCTCGTTGTATTTATTCTGTATGCCCACAGTTTTTGTTCATTAGCTTTCCATTGAAAATTTGAACACACCTCTCAGGCTATTCATCCTTGCCTATCAGCTACATCATTACGTTTGTTTGACGGTCCTAGAGTTCTGTCATTCTTTTCACCCATCGTTCCTTGAGATACTTAATCATTCTTTACCTACGTCACCTAACATCCAGTGGTTCTTTTTCATGCATTGGCCACCGGACTTGAGATTTTTAGAGTTCCCCAAAGATTCTGGTCCTCCAGGCTCAGCATATACGGTTTGAGCTAACTCCCAGTTTGTAACCTGAAGCAGCTGGGAGAAGGCAGTACTAGTGATAAAGTTTAATGGAGATTAATGGTCGATTATTAGGTCAAATGTTCAAGCACGTGGTATACATGACTTAACATTTTGTGAATCCCGAGTTCAATAGTCCTCCCTAGCTAGATCTCTGTCAGGCTTCTTTCTGGTCAAACTGGACTTGAAGCATTGAGATAACTACGAATAGACATGTTTAGTAAACCCATTGCAACATCGTTGGCATCAACTCTTCTTCTAGTCACACCGGAATTTGACGACGTCCCAAGAGACCTTTTTGCCTCTCGATCCTCAATCATACTAGCAAACGCAAAAGTGACATCCGTCTCATGGAAAGTGAGTACCTGTTTTAGAATAAATTGCATATTCTTAATGCTATTTGATTATAGAGGCAACTTGTATGCTTGCAATGTTTCAGGAAACTGACCTGTCCAGCTTCCATGCACTGATAGACGACGACGTCTTCACTTGCCTCAGTCGTCGGCCACATAACTTTCCCATCGTGCCCTCCCGAGAGCGAAGCCTGAATCCCAGTCCAAACTCAGCCACGCTCCTTGATTTCTATACACCACGCTGGGTGACTTCCTCAATACCTTTCCTGGGATTCGCTCCCAGCAGCAACCCATTCAAATTCCACTTCTTGAAATGCCTTGACCATGGATTCAGTACCCTACCAATTGAGAAAGACAGCATGTCAAAATCTTACGCTCTCAACATGTCACTACAAGAAGATTGGGACTTGTTAGAGAGAAATATGCATGCATTTCAACGTGCCTGTATGAAGATCAATCGACTAGCAATTCCTGACAATTTTCACCTTTGGCCACTACCAAACTTTTATGGGTATTGTGCACATTGGAGAACGGAAGCAGAGGCGCGTAGTGCAGGAATGCGATCTCGTCAAGCATTCATTCCTTTGATTCCCTGTATCTCATTCTTCCTCCAAATGCTGTATCAGTTGGAAAACAAATGGGTTGATATTGTCGCTTTGCACATTCCACCTAACGGGCCCGATTCTTTCTTGGGAAAGAGACAAAAGGAGTATGCAGAACTTCGCCGGGGACCTGTTCCTGCAAAGTGGGAATGGCAAGAGCTACTTCGTCGAGAAATGTCAATCAGCTCTGGATGGCTTGTGTATTTTCACCACATGTATTTTCACCAAATCATGAATATTCCAAGGGTCAGTGCATTTGTTGATGTGCACAATTCTGGGTTTCTTCCCTGGCTCCCTGTGTTTCTTGATTCCAAAATGCCTGTGATGCTATACTGGGGTCAAATTCATAATTGGTCTGTCCCGAAAATTTCCAACTTTGTGATACCGTTTCCCAATCCCATCACGTTTCCAATTCCCGATTCTACCACGGTTGACATGCTTTCTGCAACACAGACTCCTTATCCGCCACCGTCAGAAGACCATTCTTTCAACAAAACAGAAGGATCTACTCATAAGCCTAAATTGCGTTATCCACGTATTACTGGTGGAAGTCTTCCCCGAAATAATGAGGACCCATTTGCATTCATCCAACGCAGGGAAGCCCATAGACTCAAAGTCATTGCATCTGAGGCCACATCTGAACATCAGTCTCGCTTACAGCAGGAAGAAAATGCTAGGAGGGATCGACCTCCAGGTAGAAAAGGTGCTCGTGTCTATTACTGGGATCTTGTAGAAGGGATCAGGGTGTGGACAGCGGTAGGAAGGAGGAATTATGAGGATATCTGGGAGAGATATGGCCTGATTCTGTTGCTGATGAATGGGAGATTTGCACGGACCTGGATCCTGACGGCGGTTGTGATTTAGACTCCCTCCAGGATTCCGATGATGATTATTTTATCCCTATGCCCTTGCAATCAAATGAGGAAGCTGTCATAAAGCGACGAAGGCGGAGTGACTAAGCAGAACAGGGAAGCGGAGCAACTAAGCAGAGCAACTAAGCGGAGTGCAGGCAATCTGGTCCCAGATAATGACAGAGATATATTGAGTATTGTAGTCATAGGTAATAATAAGTAAGCACATACCTGGTCCCAGATAATGACAGAGAGGTCAAGATGAGGGACCAGGCTGTGAGGGAGTGGCTTTATATACATAATCCAATCTGCGAGAAATAGTGATGTAATACTGTACAGTTTAGGAACAAGGAAGGTGGTGGAAGCCAGTAAAAGGAGAAGGGTAACAGGTGGATCAGTAATTGATGATGGGAGTCAGGTGGATCAGTAATCGATGGGATTTGACAGTGATGTAATTGTACAAGTAAGGGCGTCGAGACGGTGAGAAAAGGAAAATGATAGGGGCTACGTACTTGATGACATTACCCCCCTTCTTACGACCATTGCCCTCGATGGTCAAGCCTTTGCTGCTGTGGGGTGTTTCTTGTGGAAGGCCTGAACAATCTTCGGAGCATGGCTGAGGTTGGGTGCTGGTTCCCAGGAGTTATGCCCTGCGTTGTAGCCCTTCCACTTAACCAGGTATTCCAACCTCTTCCACTGCACCTGATGACATGCCTAAATTTTGGCTAGACGTCTATGCTGTGAATTGTGACATTTTCACGTATAGATTTGTATTGAGAGGACTGTAATTGAGACCCAGATTGACAGTCAAAGTCAATACTGAATCAGTCTAATAAGTTGAAGGGACCATATACCCATACTACCACAAGTTGGTTAGTTTACCCATCCCCGATACTACCTTCGGATAGCAGTCTACCTGTTTGTCAAGCAGGATTATACCAGACTCGGACTACATCCGAAGGATGACCATTCACGTATGACATACCAAGGGTATTCTTATTGGACCTTACACTGGCAGGAGTTTGGAAGAACTTACTCAAGTGACCATGAGCCGAGGATTGACTCAAAATGACTTTCTAGAACTCAGGAATTATCAAATACTCCTTCTAGAACAAGATCATGCATTAATCTAAAAGACTGCGATTTAGTCTAATAGACCAATCAGGTTGCATGATTGAGGAAAATGACTAGAAGAACGATCGAAGTACTGCGAGGCTCCGAAGACATATCAAATGAATGTCAAAGAGTCTTGACGTAGAAAATATTGAAGAATGCAATTAAATGAATACTATGCGTAACTCCCTTGATAGAGTATAGGCACAATGGGTGTCTATTGAAAGAGAGAAGCAATTAGTTTAATTCAGATAAATCAGATTGATAGGATTAGAATTGAGGAGAACTGATTTGCCTCCGGACGAGGTGACAAACAATCGAAATGAGTGTTGAACAGCAATGACAGCTGAACACCATTCGAGTCATTCTCTAAAAACAATTAAATTAAATGAATATCGAAGTACCTACCTATGTTTGGAGGTATACTAGAATCTTGGAACCAATATGGACCAAATAAGGACCTGTAGATTCAAATTAAATGGTATCTGACCGAGTGTAGAAGTTTCCTTCCAGTTCCGAACGTTTATTGTATGAAATTAATTGTACTGTGCGATTCTATCCTCTGTATGTATAAATAGCGATCCAATGTATCTGGAATACAAGTGATTTTGGGACGACGTTGCAGTGCTAATCCGTAAAAAGGAAAGACACACTCCCGCCAGACTAAAGCCTCTTCGCTAGCAGCCATTCAGGCCCGGCACTTGTGAATATAGGAACATTGTGTTCTGCTCCTTGTGACTGCGAGAAGTATATCCAGTTGTTGGGTATTCTTCAAACTTAGGATCAGTTGTTGGTCTTAAGGGCAAATCACGCTGTGTGGTTGTGCCAGCACATAGTTCTAGCCCTCCGTAGGGGTCTGTGTGTTTCGGTTTTAATTTACTTTGATTCAAACCCCCAATTCTTGATATACCCATATCAATACAAACCAAAGCACAAATCATGCTGAATTTACCTTGATCAAAGGAATATATCGAATCCTTAGAACGATTCAAATTGATTGATCAAAGCTTCTTACTTAGCTCTCAAAGCTTTGCGGAACCTTTGCCAACGCTACCCCTTGCTATTAAATAAATTTGATAGCAGTGAACTCACATATTGTGTATTAGATTGGTTGGTTGGAGTGCCCATTAGATTCCTTCCTTTCTCTTTCACACAAAAACAAGGCAAGCTCATTACCGACTATCCAGGATTTCCTCTACTTCATATTCCGGTTCATCTTCATCCTCTAGGTAGACTGGCTCTGGTGGTGTTGGAATTTCTCCATTGATAGCGTTACCTTTCCAGGGGTAGAGTTTGTCAACATGGAATACAGGGTGAATGCGGTCGAGGGAGATAGGGAGATCAAGGTGGTAGTCCAGGGGTCCGATCTTCTCCAAGATTCGGTAAGGTCCAAGCTGCCGATCTCCTAGCTTCTTGCTGGATAGTTGGAGGTTGATGTCTTCCACGCTGAGCCAGACAAAACTTCCGACTTTGAACTGGTGAGCTTTCCGTTTTCCTCGTTCGTATCCCTCCTTTTGCTGCTTTTTGCCTAAGTGCAAGGCAGCCCCTGCGTCCTGTCGGGCTTCTCGGAGTATCCGTATATGGTCATCTACAGCTGGGATCCCGCTGCGTTGTCCAACTGGGATGTTGAACAAGGGAAGATATCCATAGGTTAGCTCAAATGGGGACATGCCTAGTGCCGAATGGGTTCGCGAGTTGATTACAAACTCTGCCATGGGAAGGTGCTCTGCCCAGTCATCCTGTCGACGACCTACATAGAGTCGAATGTATTTTTCTACTTCTTGGTTTGCACGTTCGGTTTGACCATTAGACTGAGGACGGTAACCGGATGTAAGATCTGATTTTATTCCCAGTCTAGCAGGTAGGGATCACATGAGTTTGGCTGCAAACTGAGGCCCCCGGTCGGATTTGAAGTGGAGGGGGAGTCCATGAAGACGGAAGATTTCCTTGTAGTAGAGGTCAGCAACACCTTCCGCAGTAATGGAGCTGGTGCATGGGAGAGCATGAATTTGTTTCCCATAGAGGTCCGTGCAGACTACGACTGCGTCGTATCCTTGGGAGTTAGGCAACTGCGTTATCAGGTCCACCCCTACCTCTTCCCATAGGCCCAAAGGTACATCTAAGGGTTGAGTTACAGCTCGTGGGTGTCGTTGGATCTTTTTGCGTGCGCATGTCTCACATCCCTCTACATATTTCTCCACAGAGGAGTGCAGTGTTGGCCACCAGAAGTGGGTGCTAACTAGATCGAGTGTTTCGTGGAGCCCAGGGTGTCCAGCAGTGGGATGGTCATGACATTGACATAGTACTTCAGTGCGTAGGTCATCGCCTGCTGGCATGTATACTCATCCTTGGTAGTAGACTAGACCGTTGTCCTCCTCCCATCCAGCAATTCCATTGGCTAAACACTCTAGTCCATGCTCTTTAACTGTTTTGAGACCTTCCAGTACCTGGGCTTCTCGCTGTGAGGCTTTCCGGATGCAATCCTCTAAGGGGTTCCGTAGGATAGAGGCTGCAATTTTGGTGAAATGGTTGGGCTTAAGGACTGTCTGCTGCCGATTATCCTCATTGTCTAGTACCTGGTGGGCTGCCATATGGGAAAGAGCATCAGCCTGAGTGTTTGTTCTACCAGGGCGGTGGATCATGTGAAAGTCAAACCATGAAAGGTATAGAGCACAGCGAGCTTGGCGGTGGGTGAGGTCTTGAGCTGTGCGCCAAAATTCGAGGTTAGAGTGATCAGTGATGATATCGAATGGCTGGGGTAGTCCTTCAACGCTTCTATAATGGCTAGCATTTCCCGGTCATAGATCTCATAGTTTCGTTCTGCTGGTTGCATTGAGGCTGATCGAATGGCAACGGGATGCCATTGGCCATCATCTTGCTTTTGCATGAGGGCACTGCCAGTAGCAAAGCCTGATGCATCTACCTCGATTCGGGTCGGTCTATCTGGTGTCCATAGGGCTAAGATGGGTGCAGAGATGAAGGCCTCTTGGAGGGTGTCAAACGCATGTTGCTGGGTGTCCATCCAGGTGAAGGATATGTCTTTCCGGGTGAGGTCATTCAGGGGCCTGGCTATCCTTGCAAAGTTCCGGATAAAGCATCGGTAGAAGTTAGCAAATCCAAGGAATCCTTGGAGCTCTCAAAGATTAGTGGGGGCTGGCCAGTCGCGAACTGCAGCTACCTTTATAGGGTCCATTCTCACCTCCCCTTCCAATATAATAAGGCCTAGATATTCAATCTGTTGTTGTTCGAATTCGCACTTCTCCGGTCGTAGGTACAGATCGTGCTTCTCCAACCGGGTTAGTACTTCCCATACCACTCGTTGGTGCTCCTAAAGGTCACTGCCAAAGATGAGGATGTCGTCTAGGCAAACCGCTACCTTTCCAGCTACAATGAGGTCCGCAAATATAGCGTTCATGAGTGCTTGAAACGTTGCAGGGGAGTTGGTGAGACCAAAGAACATAACCTTAGGCTTGAACAGCCCTCATGTGGTTGCAAAAGCCCCTTTCCATTCGTGACTTTCCTTAATTCGAACGTTGTTATAACCCCAGCGGACATCAAATTTGGTGAAATATTGAGCCCCTTGGAGCCGACTAATTATATCAGCAACCAATGGGAGGGGGTAGCGGTTTTTCACAGTGTATTCGTTCAATTTCCGGTAGTCTTGTACAAAACGGAGTTTTCCATCCTTCTTCTTCACAAAGAAGACTGGAGATGAGATGGGTGATTTGGAGGGGACGATGTAGCCTTTCCGCAGATTTTCTTCCAGGAAGCGATCCAACTCCTCTTGCTCATTTAGGGACATGGGGTAGATCTTGGTACGCATGGTTGCCGGTGCTCCAGGTATGAGATCGATTGCATGGTCCCAAGGTTGGTGGGCAGGTAATCGTTCGGAGGCGGATTCTGAGAAAACCTTTTGAAATCACGGTACTGCTCAGGGACCATTTCTTCAAAGGTTTCAACAGGCTTGTCTCGGTTAGCTTCCTCTGCTAGCTGCTGGGAATAAGTGAATCCTGCGGCGCACCAGACCTCCTCAGTCTGTTCCTCTAGGATTCCCGCTTTTACCCATGCCCGACAAGTTTTATGATTGGCTCGGATTCGGTGTATTGGGGATTCCTCCGCTGCTGATTCACTCTCTTCGAGGGTTGCTTCCTGTGGCGCCTCAATGTGAGGGGGTTCAGCTAGAGGTTTTGGGAGTTCAGGGATTGGGCTTTCTGTGTTAGCAGCAGCTAGGTGAGGGTATGAGATCTCCTCATCTTGGACTTCTTCTATAGCTACTCGAGGGGGCTTTACTGAAAGTCGTCCTTTCTCCCAATCAATCTCCGGATTTACCTTCTGTAGCCAGGGGAGTCCAAGGATAATGTCTTCGCCTCCTAGATTGGTGATCAGGAAGTCCATCCATCGCTCTTGACTATCCACTGTGAGTGCTAGGTGTGCAAAATGGGTTATCCGTCCAGCTCGGTTAGGTGTTCCATCAATATTAAAAACGTCGATTGGTTTATGAAGGGGTGCACATCTTATGCAGTTCCGAGTGGCAAAGTCTTGGTTTAGAAACAGGGCAGTAGCTCCACAGTCTACCATGGCTGCAGTTGTTATACTATGATTCCTTCCTCTTAGTCTCGCATGAATTTGGAAATGTGGGGAAGTGGAGTTTAATTCCCGGGTCAACAATATTGTACATGATGGGTGCGAGTCATACGAAGAAGTAGCGAACATAACAAACTGATTACGGGGTACTCTCAGTGCAGCCGAAGCGGGTACCCTCTTTAAAAACCCTGTTGAAAGCCAGAGGATGAGGAAGACATGGCATTAGCACGATCGAGTAATTCCCTTATTTGACCAATCTGGTTGGAAAAGTCCTGGTTAGGGGGGCTCGGGGTAGCGGGTACGGTAGCTAGAGCAGATGTTGGGGTCGAGGTAGCGATCTGGACGGATTCATTTGGGAATAGAGAAAATGGCGCAGTGCTCGTAGCTGATATCTGCTGGCGCCGCGGTTGCTGGCGTTGGCCTTGGTCTCGTCCGAGTCCCATGAACTTGTCCTGGCAGACTGCTTCCAGATGTCCTCGACGTCCACAGTAATGGCAGGTGGTTTCTCGATGTGGGCAGTTTTGCTTGACATGACCTTGGGCACCACAGCCAAAACATCGTCCTCGCATGCGGGCCAGGAACGCCTCCCTAGTATTCCCATTACTGGTGTGGGTGGCATCGATATCCATAGAATGGGGGTCAGCAGGGGTAGCATGGGAGCGGGTAGGTCCGAGGTTTTGACCAGTCAGGGTGGGGTCATGTAAGTAGACATCTACTGATACAGCTTGTGTGATGGCTTCCTTTAGGGTCCGAGCAACTCCTTGACCAATGTTTACCATGATCAGATTCTGTTGTATCTTCGGAAGTAGGGCAGAGTAGAAATGTTCCCTTAAATCAATATCAGACATCCCAGTCCAACTTCCAATGTCCTGGAATTTCTGAGCAAACTCTGCTACTGTCTGCCCTTTACCCTGCTTAAGGGATTGGATTGCATTACGGGCTTCCATACCTGGGTCTATTGATTCAAATCGCTGACCGAATTCTAGGAGAAACTTCTCCCAACTGCCTTCGAACAGGGGATTCTCCGCATTAAAATGTAGCAGGTGAGGGGTTGCCCAGTCTCCAGCACCTTCTGTAAAGAAGCCCAAGGCTGACTTGATAAGCTTTACCTGACTGTTGGCGAGATCAGGTTGTTCTGAGGCCCAGTTCTGGAACTGAGCTCTGAAACAACGTGCTTCATTACTGTCTTTACCCTTGAATACCTCAGGTTTGTTCATGCTGGATTTGGAGGACGAGCATTCCTCCATGGCTGTAGCAAGGTTGGCTACTTGTTTAATGAGCTGAGTCATGAGTTCATCTGCAGAGGTAGTCTGGGCAGTCAGGACAGGAGTCGACATGATAGGAGTAGGCAATCGGGGGTGGGGAATTGGCAGGAAGGTTGTATCTTCTACAGTAGTTGGGTTCTGAACTGAATTGGAGAGCGCGCGGGGGCAAGGCTGAGAGTCACAGTCGTACCAGCTATCGCCACTATGGTGGATGTGGTGCTGATCTCTGGGGTCAAGTGCGTGTTGGAGAGCGGAGCAGTCTGTTTTAGCAGTATGATCGGAAGGATCTACGAGTGTAGAAGATGTGATGTATGCAGATCCTGCAAGGACAACCTTATTGGTAGGCTGTCAGTGCAGTAATGGATCTTGACCTAATGTCACAAAGCGACAAAGGCGGAGTGACGAAGCAGAACAGGGAAGCGGAGCAACTAAGCAGAGCGATGGAGCGGAGTGACTGAGCAGAGCAATGAAGCGGAGCAACTAAGCGGAGTGCAGGCAATCTGGTCCCAGATAATGACAGAGATATATTGAGTATTGTAGTCATAGGTAATAATAAGTAAGCACATACCTGGTCCCAGATAATGACAGAGAGGTCAAGATGAGGGACCAGGCTGTGAGGGAGTGGCTTTATATATATAATCCAATCTGCGAGAAATAGCGATGTAATACTGTACAGTTTAGGAACAAGGAAGGTGGCGGAAGCCAGTAGAAGGAGAAGGGTAACAGGTGGATCAGTAATCGATGATGGGAGTCAGGTGGATCAGTAATCAATGGGATTTGACAGTGATGTAATCGTACAAGTAAGGGTGTTGAGATGGTGAGAAAAGGAAAATGATAGAGGCTACGTACTTCATGACAATTGGGAATGCAGAGATCTTAGCGAAGCCAAGGAATTCCTTTGCATGCGGATTACTTGTCGTGGCAAAAAGATCTATATTGATCAATGTGCCTACCTTGACAAAGTCCTTAAGCATTGCGGTATGGAAAATGCTAAAATGGTTGATACACCACTTCCTGCAGGGTTCCAACCCGGATCCACCAAAGTCCAAGCAGATTCCACTCTTTGTAGCACGTTCCAAATGGTTATTGGTTCCCTTCTCTACCTCATGTTGGGCACACGTCCTGACATCTCCTTTGCTGTTACCAAGCTTGCACAACATGCAGCTAACCCATCTCAAGAGCACCTTGACAAGGCACTCTACATTTGCCGTTACCTCCTAGGTACTAGATCATATGCACTTTGCTATGATGGTGAATCGGGTATTGGTCTCACGTAGATGGTAGTAACAACCCTGCAGATCTTTTCACAAAGAATCTTGGGCATATCAAATTTGAGCTATTCCGCTCAATGCTTGGACTTGAGTTCTACTTGTCCACTAACCCTTAGGCTTTCTGCCCTGTCTGACACCTACCGCTATTGCTTCGAGCAAAGTACTTTACTGTGCTGCTCAGCAAGGGGGTGTGTTGAACACGGCTTTGCCATTCACATGCCACTATTATAATCATGTGTTATGATATGTCATATCTAGTCATATCTAGTCATTTACTATATGTGGATTCCTCTGTACTTCCTTATGTAATACTGTCATACAGTTATGTATATAAACAGGCCATTGTAAGACCTGGGTCAGAATAGGTCTTAGGGTAGGTTTTGGTATGAGGAGTTTATGTTGTAGTGTGCTAGGAGCAGGCTGGAGCTCGAAGGGAGCTACGGAAACCGCGACCGAGGACAGGAATGACCTAGTAGTGGCTGGGATAGAGAGATATGACCCTTGAAGGGGTTCCTGTAAGGTCCAGGGAGGTCCCTAAGGCATAGGTAGAGGAGGTAGAGGTACGGAACCTAGTAGCGTTACGTAGAAGGAGTTGTACTCGCTAGAACATCAACGTAAGATCGAATAGGTTGTAGAGAGAATAGGTCTTGAGTGTATAAGCTCCTGAGAAGATATACGCCCGGGAGGTGAGGTCCCGGGAACTGGGGCTTAGGGGTGGATGTCCTCGAGTGTTGGAGGTGGTAACGGAGAAGCGGCACGTAGTTCTTTTTTTTTTTTTTTTTTTTTTTGAATCCTGTTTATACACCGCTGTGCGGGAGCATATAGTAGTGTACAAACTATTGTACTTGTGTGTATCTTGTGTAAACTATTGTATGAGTATGTAGTCAGTCAACGTGAATCGGTTCCTTAGGGAAGCCAAAACAGGGATCCGTCAAAAGCGCATTGTATCTGTTAAAGTCCATGTGCTGTGAGTAGTGCATCGTAAGCTTTGCCCGTGTATTCGTAGCTTTATAAGTATGTGTGCGTCATGAGGAGGGATTGAATGAAAAGAAATTAGTACTTGTACGTAGAGCTTTCGGATTGGGCAGTCGATTCGCTAACGCTGTTACTGGGGTCGGTCTTCGTCATCGTCGCTGAGTTCGGGGAGTTCTCCGACAATGTGGTGGAATCGCCTTGTGCTATTAATGTAGCGGAATAGTGGTGGAAGTGCCTGTTTCACCGAGAGCAGGGGTCCGAGAGACCATAATTGGTTAGGTAGCTTTCTTTGTAGTCGGCCTCGGGCCCTTCGATGTGCTGGACAGTTGAATAGGAAGTGTGTAACGGTTTCGTCAGCCCTCTTGCAACATGGACACGTTGGGGAGTCTGCTTTCCCGATGCGATGTAGGTGCGTTTGTAAGGGGATGTGTCCTGTGCGTAGTTGTGTGAGCAGGCTGAGGAGCTTTCTAGGGAGCCAGCGGGCGAGTTTCCAGTAGTTTCGACTGGCGGTGGTTGCGTTGGAAGGGTCGATGCGCTGAAATTGGGCAAAGCGCGGGGATTTCTTCCAGAGCTTGTTGTGGTGTTTCTCCAGCTTTTGGCGGAACATTTGGATGGTCGCAGTCTGACTGTGGGGAAGTGGTCGGTGCAGCTGAGTGGGTAGCTTCTCTTTTCGGCTGGATCTGCCAGTCGCCGCTTTTTTGGCCTCTTGGTCCGCCCGCTCATTGCCCTCAACGCCGATGTGGCCCGGTATCCAGTTGGTTCACCAAGGTGTTAGGCGTTGGGGAGCTTTAGTATTGTTCGAGGGAGCTCGGAGACTCACTTGGATTGCTTAGACATGAAGTAAAAGCATATATTCAACCGTATAGACAATCGTAGTGACAGTAGACAAGAGTAGAGAGAAACAGAGATAGAGAAACAGAGAGTAAAGAGGAATCCGTATAGGTAGCAGGTACAAAGGGACAGGCGTTGCGGCGCTACTTAAATAGGTACGGGGAGTGAACAAGAGAACATCTGGAAACATGAGGCAGCTAATTGAGGGAGGAAGGTAATCGAGATTTAGTACTTAAAGGGGTTGGCGATTAGGAGGGTGTTGTATGCGTATCAGAGTGAACGTCAGGACATTTGGGTAGGTATGTCAGGGGAATGGTGATAATTGGGGAGGTGCATGGTGGTATTTGGGGATTGGGGAGGTGCATGGTGGTATTTGGGGATTGGGGAGGTGTAGAGGTGGATAGAAGATAGTGGCTGGTACTGGGACGGGTCTGGTTGTAGCCAGGGCATGACAGCCATATCCTGTACTGGAATCCAACTCGCTTCTCTCTCATCGTTATTGCCTCACTGACACACTAAGCTCTACTACCAGGTATGGTGCTAGAGAGTGTCCCCACTATGCATCCCTTGCCTGCTCAACAACCCCATTGGTTAAAACTCTAGTGTTAACCTTCTTATTCACAGTTTGGTGTTTCTTGACCCTGTAAGTCACTAGTTGGCAAAACATTGGTTTGTATATGATCAGATGTGGCCTATGTGGCTGATTTGAATAAGTTCGACAAGCTCAAAGCAGTCAGACAACTTGTTAACTTTGCAAGAACAATTTCACACAAATTGGCGGACTTTCAATCCATTCAGTCAAATTGGTAGCCAAGGATAGGATAGGATAGGATACTTGAATTATACTTGCCAGGTCCGATTCCAAGTACTGGATATTTATATCCTATCCTATCCTATCCTGAGGGTATACCGGACACTTCTTACAGAACAAGATGAGTAAACATAAATTCTATACAAAGGGGCATTTTGGCATGCAGAGTCCATGAACTAGTGATTTTGAAGACAAGAACATTCCGCATTAGCAGTCTGTACCAGAAACACATCCCACGCTGTCCAAAGAGTGGCGTTTCCCGGTACTGTGCACTGAGAGCATCATTGAATGTGAACAAGGGGGAGGAGCACACATTCAGGTTAGGGAGGACAAATTCCGAAGCAACAGAAGACCCAGGACAAACAGTGGTTGTAAAGTTATCGACACTGAATGATGGAGAGACCGGGGAGTGAAAAAAAGTGGAAACCTGCAATGTCCGCAGGTAACACTAATCGATACTCACGAGTAGACCAGATACTATGAATCAGCTATGATTGAGAGAGATAGAAAGGGGAAGAAAATTATGGGTACAGGAGAGTACTCTATGTGAATAGATGGATGAAAGCGGGTAAGCTACGATCAGGCTACGATCTAGAGCTGGTACTGTATATATAGTGTGATGTGTCACAATTGTGACTATATGCATGTTCGTAGTGAACAGTATGTTTGCACCCTCACCCAACTGAAACCAAAAGTGGGCTCCGTAAAATGAAATTTGTTTATTGGTATTGGTTAGAGCACTAGTCCAAATCAACGGAGTTCAAAAGTTGTGGGGGGCCATCGCCGCCGTTGCGAACCCAATCGTCCAGAGCTTCACATTCGTGCAAAGAACTATATGGAAGCCAGCGATCCTCAGAAGGTGCCTGGTCCACCCATCGAACCAGGAATTGCCACCCACGACCGCGACGTCGGGAGTCGAGGATGCGGTCGATTGCAAACTCCTCGTGCCCGTCTACAATAGTGGGTTCGGGGATTCCTCGTTGCCTTTCGGGGAACAGGGCAGGGTCGTTCGGAACGTAATGCTTCAGCTGGTCCACATAGGAAGACAGTTGCAGCTCTTGATTTGAATATGGATAATTTCCAGACATGAGCTGTGAGGAGGACGGGAAATTGACATGCTGAAGGACAATTAATCATAAATTCTGAGAATGATGAAGGACAGAAGCTCACCGTGGTGTCATAAACCTTGTTACTCCAACCATATGGGTTACGATATAATGAATGTTCAGAGAGATTCAGACGAGGAGTGAGCCCGAAGTCATCAGCGGGGAACTAAATGAAACAAAGAGGTCATCAGCTCGAGGGATCCGTTGGATGAATAAGTGGTATGATAAATACCCTGCCAGGCAAGTGATTTATTGTTGAGGGTTCTGGGTCTGCTGAGAGCAGCAGATCAGTAGGAGCGGAGAAGCTAGTAAAATGGATCATACAATACTCCACCCGGTCTGACAGGCTTGACGCAGCGCCGCTGTGCTTGCTTGTAGATCCTAAAGTATTGGGATCGGCATGATCATGGTGAGTGCTTCCCTGTATCTCAGAGTGTTCAACGCCTGTTGCCCCATTTAGGAGAACCTGGTCAAACGTGCTCTCTGTAGACACTGAGGATTCAGCAGAGAGATTGACATCAGAACCTTGTGGGTTTAATCTTCTACATTTAACATGGCGTTCACGGCAACAATAACATGCCCGAGTTCTCTTCTTCCTCCTCCTCGGTGTTTCTCTCTCTTTCTGGGGTCCTTGACTCATTATATTGTTCACCGTGGATCGTGTTTCCAGCTGATTGGAAGATTCCAGGGATTGGTGATATTGAAGACCCGAAAAATCTATGTCGATATTGTTCCAACCAAAGAGTGGTGCCTCCCGGAACTGAGCATGAATAGCATCATTGAATAAAGACAAAGGGGAGGAGCACACATTCAAGTTAGGGAGGATAAAGCCTGAAGCAACGGAAGGTTTAGGATAAACAGTGGAGGTGGTTGCAAAGTTATTGACATTGAGTGATGGAGAGACCGGGGGAAGTCGCAGCTCTTGATCTGAATATGGATGATTTCCAAACAAAAGCTGCGAGGAGGGCAGGAAATCGACACGCTGAAGGACAATTAATCAGGACAGAAGCTCACCGTGGGGTCACAAACATTGTTATTATAATCATAGTACGAACGGTCAAAAAGATTTAGACGAGGAGGGAGCCCGAAGTCATCAACGGGGAACTAAATGAACAAAGAGGTCATCAGCTCGAGGGAGTTGTTGGACGATTAGGTTGCAGGTGATAAATACCCTGCCAGGCAATTGATTGATTTTCGAGGGTTCTGGGTCTGTTGAAAGCAGCAGATTAGTAGAAGCGGAGAAGCTAGTGAGATGGATCATACAATTCTCCTGCAAGTCTGACAGGCTTGATGCAGCGTCGCCGTGCTTGCTTGTAGATCTTAAAGTATCGGGATTGGCATGATCATGGTGAGTGCTTCCCTGTATCTCAGAGTGCTCAAGGCCTGTTGCTCCATTCTGATCAAACGTGCTCATTGCAGGCACTGAGGATTCAGCAGGGACAGTCATGGCCTATTTCGAAGAGGGGAGAATAGAGAAAACTTGTGAGTGATCACAGACACAATATAAGTATGTATTTATAGGGTCAAGCAAAAATGCATAAAAATTCAAGTAAATCTCTACTACGACAATCGAGGACTTACAAAATCGAGATGAACTCATTGTGCAGCACTGATTCTCGAGCTGAGATGATCATAGAAACTTTTGTGGTATGGTTTTACATCATCCAGAGCACTCGACAACAGGCTTAATTCTTCTATCACGCTTCCCTTATGAAATAAAACTTCCGCAAAAGGAGATTGTATTCACCATATTCAGACAAGAAGTAGTGTCAAATCCTCTTTGACTGTTTGATAATTATATATCAGTTGCGTTGCATCCTATATGTGATCCTGCGCGATTAAATCATTGCGGCGGTACAATTGTAAAACTTTCGTATAGCCCCACAACATCAAGAACACGGTGATCTCTCTGGTATCTTCACAACTTGGACCACGAGGCTGCCCTTATGCCACGTATAGTGTTCTTTGTTACAGACAGCGTTGCAGGGATTTTGGTTGGCTGTCCCACACCATCACTTGCTATATTCAGAATCTCTGCAACACCGACTCCCCGAGCAGCCCTTGGATCCAGAGTTGCACTGTTTTCCAACAGTTCGGCGAGTCCATATCTTACGCTTGAAACACGGCGACCCCCAGGCGATACCACTTTGCATGACATTGAAACAATCATTGATCTATATTGGACCCTATTGATCAGGCATTCTCTCGAAGTACAACAGAACAATTTGATTTTAATCCGATCTCTTTTTTGAAGTCAGTGATTGTCAGGCTTGCAGAGAATGGTCTAGAAGCTTATCACCCAAGGTGAATTGGTTACAAGATATGCAACAGTATGTAGTATGGCCACAGGAAGATGATAACGAAAGAGCAATCACAGCTGGAATCTGGGCAGAGTGTGGAACACGTTGGATTGAGATGGAGAACTGATGGTTTCGAAACTATACACTATTATTACAACAGTATACATACGAGAAAGGGCCTACGCTCTTCCTACTTAATCGAACCTCCAAGTCTTCATGGATTTGTCTGACAATGGTTTCCGAAATTCACACATCCGTGCTACATACTTATGCAAAAAACCCACCAAGGTTCCATCTCCGATGTCCTCTTAGTATCTCTACAATAGCGCAGGTCGGCTTGATCGAAATTTCTTGATGAAATTCACAACTATGGGGATGAGTGGTTGTCAGATCAATGATTAGACATACAGGATTGTGAACCTGCAACTTGTGGCCATTTAGCTGGGAAGGAATGACCATATTTGCCACCTCGCACTCTTTCTCGTAATCAGAACGGAATTTCTGATAGAAAGAAGTTGGATTGGTTATTCTCGAGAAGATGTCACGGACAACATCTTCCACATAACTGTACTTACAACACTGGAACCCCCTTCTCAGACGAAGACACAGCCGGATTATAGCTCCACGTTTTCTGAGCTTACAGGCGACGATGGGTAACAGGTTCAAAGAAACTGTGTGTATTCGATCCATTGTGGATACAGAGCATGATTGTGTGATGGATGACGGAAGGCATAGTCAGGGTTTATGGTAAATATCATAGAAAGAAAGCGAAGATCAATAGTAGTACATTCAAACTCTATTTCACCAGCCATAAATTTTGTAGAGTATCCTACCTGAAGAAAGATTCAACAACAATTTCATAAATCATTGTTGGTTACAAGCAAGTCAAGACCACGTCTATGTTCGGGGGATGTAGAGATACTAATAATGTCGGTGCCCAGCAATAAAATCTCACAAGCTTGGATAAGTTCATCAAATTCCGATCGTTTCTAAGATGCATGTAACTTGAGGTGTTCTCCAGCAGCGCTTACCGTTCGAGCCAGGTTTACCGTTTAAGTAACAGGATCATGCCTAGTATTGTTTATGACACTTCTATCTCTTATAGATTGAAAATTTTCCGAGCTTGTTTCCGAGGTCAATCCACAATGCATAAGCCGGATGCATTCGCCCCTCGAGTCAGACTACCACAGAATATGTATATTGGGATTTTCACAAGTCCATCGATAATATATTCTGTCGAACGTATTTGATGTAAATTGAATCTCTGAGTCCGGATCAAAACAAGTTGTATGTGATGATGATATATTTGTATTGGATTGAAAGAAAAACTTGCAGTATAATACAACTTTGTTCGCTACAGTGTAATTTGAAGTATTTCAAGTGAGTTTAAAGATGTTTGATTCACTGTCCATCATCCCACTTATTTTCGTCCTTGCGCGGTTGTTGAATTGATTACCACATAATCAATTCAAGAACATGATGCTTTTCTCCCATTCAAGTTGTAACTGGTAGAAGAATCGATCATGTATTTTTGGTAGAGCATCGGAGACTTGAAGAAGACAGGTCGAAAATTTCCTCAATGTGATCGGAGTTCAACTTGAGAGTCCAGAGTCACATCAGAGTAAACCTCGACGTTGGTGAGTAAATCAGCCGAAGTGCAACAGAATAGTAATTAGCAAGGGCGAGAATTGCCCTCTCTGCACGAATACCCTGTCTCTGCAGAAAGATACACAACAGACTGTGTTGAAACCCCCCTCTTTTTCAGGACATGGACGTTTAATTAAACATAGCGGACAATAGTTCATTATCTGAGCCATCAGGTATGATTAAGTTGAGGCGGATACCTCGAATAGAAACATAATAATGGCCGAACTCCCCGTTGATATTTGAATCACTAGATACAGCCATATTGTTCCTAGTATCCTGTCCCCATCCTATGAGGATCGGAGTCAGCTTTTGTTGGCAGATGCTATCATCAAAGTAGCAACAGCCTTGACAAGACCCAAAGGTATATGATTCATATCTGTTAGAAATCGTGTAAATCCCACTGGTACTTTAGAACATCATCCCCGGCATTTTGCATCTAAAGACATTAATGGTTGAACCAGACCATTGAGAGTTATTCCAATCACTATAGACATTGTCCAAGCGACGACAGATGCCTCCAGGGCAGGCAATCAAACTGTAACACTTTGCATTGAATTTGTGCTGAGATGAACAAAGAGATAATATAAGATATTAACGAGATGCATGATCATCGGACGTGTCATTGACCACTAAGAGAATGTCTCAAGCTGTGATCTCACATCGACTGAGGTGCTACTCATCTTACATGCCAATCTAAATTTGAACTTCTCTGTGCCCGTAAGAACTCATTCCGTGGGCACTGTAATTGTTGGTAGTCTCCTGACTAGAACTCTCAAAGATAACTGTGGTCTTGGAAATGCTCATACCCAAATACAATTCATGTAGTCATAGGGGTAGCAAACCTTTATAAACACGATGAAATACTTGACCGCACACCATATCTCAAGCTTTCTCATACCTCGTTCATAGAGATCATCCCGGCTATGGCTCAATTGTCGGAGACAATAAGCCCATTAACTGGTGAGACTCCTTTACTGATGATGATACAAAATCGATTTACGATGTTTCCAGGACCTCTCCGAACAACGGTCATTTGTTTTTTCGTATTTCAGTTAATTGGACTTCTATTTGCCATGCTGGCGCTGGTCGCCGGAATCTTCTCGACGTCTTCCCGCCATGCATCGTGGTGGAGACTAATGCTCTCCTGGGCGGTTTTTGCTTTTTCATACACCCTGCTTCTTTTCGAAGGTCATGCATTCGAAGGCATCCCGGCACGCAGCATATGTATACTGCAATCTTCGCTCACCTACGCGGCACCCCCTTTGTCAGTTTCTCGAACTATCTGTGTTGATAATGTTGATGATAATCGGCAGTTCCGCGGCCTGCGCTTTGGACCTCGTGCTGGATGTGAGTTCGCTAATTTTTTACAGTTTCTACTAACAAATGTTTTGGCAAGGTCCACCTACGCGTGACGAAAAGGATACTGGGGAGAAGGGTGAAGCACCCCCAGCTTATACGCTATGGGGTAATGTATGAACTTGTTTGTGACAGCAAGGTTCTGACCCCATTATTTGCAGTCATCGATTGCACCTTATGTTATTTTTATAACTGTCATTATCATCTCGTTGGGTGTGAGTGATTAGCTTATATACGGGATGAACTATTAATCTTGATGATTATAGTTCGCTCTTGCCGCCCCAGATGTGAATCTTACTGTGGTGGCGTATTGCAGTTTGGATAATCATGTTCCGTATGTTCAATTTGATGTTGCTTTCCCACATCACACCTATTCTTGGAACAGAGGTCGGATCACAGCAGGACTTGTGGTTATCATTATTGTTGCCGTACTATGCTTCAATGGTGAGCGTTCGAATTACCTTTTCCTCCTTGGGCGATAATATTGACAATTGATAGTGTCTTTTTATATTGCTTTTCGGCGCGAGTCATCGTTCTGCTACAAAGGATTCTACAGATCGGCGTTAATACGAATCAGTAGTTTTAGTTTGTTCAGTCTGTTTGCCATTATGTGAGTACCATATTTTCAACTTACAAGCTGGTAGTCTACATTTGATTTTCTGGCAGCATTGGTCTTTTCTTTTTTTTACTGGCGTTCATCGGGAAACACAATTCTGTCAAGGGACTCATGGACCTCAACGTTATTCTCTCATTAAGTAGGTACAAAAAACTCTAGCCTCGAATAATTGCTCATGAAAATAGTGCCTGTTGCGGGTACCGTGACTTTCGGCAGCCATAAAGTAAGACGGTGGAGAGATTCAAGTAATGAAACCATTATTAAGGTGTCATATAGGATCTTCTAAATGCATTGATTTTCTGGAAGAGAAAAGAGCCTCTCAATGCCAATGTCCAGGATGTTTCGATGGATGACTTGAGACCCCATATCTCAGTCCGAGTCGGTAGAAACACAGAGGAGAACCTGCCTCCGACTCCACAAGAACTAGACTCAGATGCTGAGTATAACTAGTTTACTATAGTTCTTTTGTCCTTCACATATTACATGGTTCGTTATGGTCAAAGACAATGTAAAGGCTCCTGATGAATTACTACCAAGAGTTTAGTAGTGCAGCAACAATGGCATGACCATCTTCCATCCAGCTTTTACAAGGCCGTAGTTTACGGAAGTATTGTCCTTATATATGCCGCTCCATACAATTTTAATTTCCTTTTATGGTTGTAGCTTCTCCTTATTTGGCCAAATGTAACAGCGAGCTGAACCGCATTGATTTTCTTGTGACTGGCACGGGATATCACGGAACTGTGACTTTCTGTCACGATTACTTTTTCTCGTCTTACTCGGTTACTCCCTGGTACTCCATAGATAGTTTATGTAAATTTGCTTTTAGCTTTTCTCAAAGAATCAATGTCGGCACCTGAAAGGCGCCCCCGTTTTTTTGATTCCATCATATTTAATAACCCTCAAGGAAGGAGCCGAGTTGATGACCAACTGTTCACTGGTGAATCGGTATGAAATTTATTTGCCCCCACACCTCTGACTTACACATACTTCAGCCTTGGTGCATGGAATACAGTGCGACTATTCGACACAAGGGCATGAAAACCCTGATCTACACTTTTACTTGGGTAGGTCTCAATCTATCTCACAGCTCCCCGGGAGCTGATGAACCCCTTGCAGGAAGATCCTGAAGTTGACATCCAGCATCTCGATATTACTTCTTCTGACTCAGTTTTAGCAATTACCTCTGCTGGGGATAATGTCCTCCACTATGCAATTGCTTCCTCGCCTCGAAATGTGAGTTAGAGTTGCTATTGTAGTTATATTTTCATTTTACCAAGATTCGTAGTTGCATTGCGTCGATATGAACCCTTGGTAAATAGATGCTTCCCTTTGGCTTGCTCACCTTATCACTAAGCTATATACCCAGTCAAGGTCACCTTCTGGAGTTGAAATTAGCTGCAATATCAAGCCTTGAATACTTTGACTTTTTTGCGCTGTTCGGTCGTGGCTACCATCCCCGCTTTCGCGACCTGTTGGATAGTAAACTCGAACATTGTCTCTCAATTTACGCTTATGAATTTTGGAAGGTCAACGCATCTGCATTTTCGTCATCAACCTTTTACGACTGGGGATATAGTGGAAGAGTCTGCGGGAGTCTACGGCGAAGTCGAACGTTTGTGCGATTGTGAATCATTGGAGGAATAGACTAGCATGTGGCAATCAGAACTACGCTTGGTGTGGTTAAACCCCCTCGTGGTGGCTTTGTTACGCAATCCTATTTTCTGTTGGAATTCGTTGGGAGTTCCGTTGAACTAACGGAGAATGTTACTTGATGAAGGTATAGTTTGAATCTTATAACGACTGGACGAATACTCAAGTACTTAGGTGGCGTGTACTAATACATCTGTGATACTTTGGATCCAATTTTATCAACATACCTGTTCAAAACGCAGAACTATTTTTATCTGCTTGTGCGTTACTCAAATCTCACAACAAGTCGAAACCTTACGGGCATAACGTAGGCACTCCTCGAGCATTACACTCCTAAATGTTGTCTGTCATACCTCAGTCATGAGGGTTTTGATAAGTTAAAGGCTAAGGATTGTGAAAGTCTCAACGCGTTTCGCATCTACACCGAAACAATCCTTGAGTACATATATTTCTCATCTTCCCATTTTGATCTAAATAGTGGGCCTTATCTATGCATCCTGTTGGCGGGCGGAAAAGATTCAGTGGTCAGAGTGAAATCTCGAGGCTCAGGAGGATTTCATGGGGAAAACTGTGCTCAATTTATTATACAATTATATCAAATAATAAATTGTTCACAGCTGTTAGTTTTTGGGACAAATCATCACCTTGCTTGCAAGGTCTATTCTACCCCAGAATTGAACATTTTTGATGTGCAGGCACACTTTGAACTTGTTTTGTTTTGAAGCTTCCACAAAGTTCCACAACAACTTGCCCATTCTCCATCTACATGACATTCTGAACATATGGAGGCCCTGTACCCCTGCTGTACCCACTCGCGGCGTGCCCTGTGCGCGCCGTGTTTTAGATCTACAATATTTACCAAGCAAGGTGTGGTCCACAATAGTGGAGCCTAGTTAGGATTCAAGGAAGGAATAGGAACCGATAGGAAGTGCAATTGAGACCAAAGGCAATAATCATGCGGGTCACATCTCGTAACGGATCTTAACGGGATGTGATGCAGTGTCCCCGAAAACACCTGACGGGCAGTATCCCGTCGAACCGATCCGGACCGAATGACAAGTGTACTGATTGTCACTACGACTTTTTCGTGGTATTCGGACTTCTCTCGAAAGCGAGACCACCTCTGTGACTAAACGATGCCCTTGCCTCAAAAGTTAGGAGACAAGAGGCCCCCTTCTCCAAATACATTGAAAGAATGGGCTCGATTAAAGAAACGTTTCAAGTCAAAAGGAAGCGATCCTGAAAACAACATTGCTCCGAAACCTGCGTATTCTGGCCATTATTCAGTCTCCACCCTGCTTGTTGCGAAGGATCGACTCACTGTTTCAGACTGGGATGAAGTATACATTCCATCCTTCTCGTGTTTTCGGCTTTCTGAATTGTGAACAGGTACTCTCCCGTAAAGAAGGACCTGAAACCACTAACGAATTTTCCGATACGGAAGCTGCTGCCTCTGTGAAAGTTTCTCGAAGCTGTCTTGCCCAGTCCATGACTTGCACTGCATCTTTGTCGAAAACCAAGCCCAACGTTATGCGAGACGTCGTTGTTCCGCTCAAAGCGATTTCAAGACCTCTCGAGGATCCTCGTGCCGATGTTAGAATTCCTGACTCTCAGATGATTTCTGCAATGACCGATAACGGTGAACCCTTGTCTAAACTATTCAAATTGCCAGAGGACTAATACTTTGACAGGCAATGGCATGGAGATGATGGTGCCTGCAGAAGTCGCCGTCATGAAAGCTTCCGGTAATGAAAAACTCAACCGCTTCTCACGGGAAAGAAAATCGCCAGGAGGATGGAGATCTGGGGAGCCTGCCCTGGAAAGGCCTTTAGCGTCGCCCCCTGTTGTCTCGCCTGCTCCAAGTTCACAGCTCCCGCGTTTCTCTTGGTCTAGTAAAAAGTCGTCGAGACTGGTGCCTGTCCCCCCTGCTCTTCCAAAAACACAGAAGTTCAAATCTCCCGTGTCAAAAGGATCCAGACAACGTTCCGCGCCTTCTTCAACCACCAGCGTTACCCAGTCTTATTCGACGTTCTCTTATGTCCCAGTCGGTAAGTTTTTGAAACTACATGTATATTTTATATGAATGACCGCCCGAGTTTTCATAGTTCCGCATTTGATCGATTCCGATACTAGTGTTTTAAGACGACTCGAACACGCACTGGCAGCGCTCTCAAAACCTCCGCCCGCTTTAAAACCAACATGTCCAAACTCTTGTACGAGCTTCAACCGTGATGATCTTAGTCTTGAAGTACCCATTGGTGGCAGTGGCAGAGAGGGCAAAGATAGAGGATCGGGGAATGGCTTAATGACAAACAGATACCCACTTGCATTGAGTCAGTCAATGAGTACACTGCCAAATACAACTGCCATGGAATTGACGGCTGGGCATCTGCCACTGATATCTCCTCGCCCAGTGGGTTTTCGTAGCTCCAGTAGCTCATCCCCATCTTCTAGCAATGATTCTCAATCTCGAGCTTCCCCAACATTGGTTCCTGAGTTGACCGTGTTAGAAGGTTGCAAAGTGTTTGTGGATGTGTGGATGAGTGATGGGCAAGATACATCTTTGCTTTACATTGATATTGCAAAGAATCTGGGTGCTCAGGTATGTGGTTTTGAAAAATCAATGCAAATCTTCTGACTGTTGCCAGGTTGTTAGAAGAATTGGACCACAATGTACACATGTCGTATATACATCTGGTTGTGAAAGGACTGTGGAACAGTATCTGTTCGTAATGCAATCCTTTGTCTTCACCTTCTTTCTACTGATGTATTACTGTTCAGTGCCCTGGACAAAAGACAGAGACCGAAAGCCGTCGGAGCGTCTTGGCTAAGAGACTGCAAACAAGCCACCGCGCGTTTAAATGAAGAGCTTTACCTAGTGGATATGGATGAATATAGACCTGATCCGACAAACCAGTTTTTCTCTGTAGAGAGCAATAACAATAAGCCACACAAAGTTTGTCTCCTTGACTGATACACCTCATGTCAATGCCTGAATCCTTTTATCAGCGTCGGAAATCGTATATCCCGAAATTCTGCGGTACAAATGACAACGAAACCAAAAATGGAGACATATCCGTCGATAAGTCAAATACTTGCGAGTTTTCAATTTTCCGCCATGCGGTGCTTACGGCTGACGTTTTTTCTACAATTTGCAGCTACGGTCATTGACGAAATGACACCTTTAGAGATAGCCCGCTTGAGACACAAGTATGGCGGGTTTGTCGTCGCGCACAAGCGTAGAAAATGATCTGATACAACTATTTTCTGTGGGGTACAATTCATGAGATTTTTGTTCAAACCTGAGAGTTATAATTCCCGCTACCTTTGTGAGAGGTATAATTTTCCGGTAGGTGGGAAGAAGAGAACCAACACGGTCCCATTGAGGAACAGCCGGGGCCCATGCTACATACATAGTGCCATTGTGTAGGCCGTGGATGCTTGCAACCAACAATGATCATGATCAGCGTAAGGACAGAACTTTTGCCGTAACTCGTGCGGCACCAGTCCCACGCAGTTCCGCGCAGTTCCGCGCAACTTTATGCAGTTCCGTGCAATCTGTAAATATACAACATTGTGTACAAAATCCTGCTACATAGTCATATTGCTTCTCAACTAATTCCAGACAATGATATTGTACAATGGAGCTCTACAGGTCCAATTTAATTTTCCTATCCCGAAATTTTATCTAATACTTGAGTTTGTTCAGTAGCCTTCACTGGATTACTAACTAAACTATCTATTCTGGTGTCTTACTAACAATGATTCAACAATTGAGAGCAAAAATATGATTGAGCAGATATTCTGAAGCTTATCTGCTTCATAATCTTCAGATGTGAGTGATTGGTATTTGTGAGATATTCTATGTACCCAAATAGCAACAATCACATTAATAGCTTGAGGGAGATAGTCTATTTAATGAGATTCTTATTTCTCTGATTGTTAGTAAAAGCTGGGTGCAGAAGTTATATGCAGATCCGCGCAAGTTACATGCAGGATACATGCAAGTTATATGCAGGTCCGTGCAAGTCAAGTGCAGATCCGCACAAGTTAGGTGCAGATCCGCGCATGTCAGGTGCAGATCCGCACAAGTTACATGCAGATCCGTGCAATGTCAGGTGCGGATCCGCCCAAGTTACATGCAAATCCATGCAGATTGAAGCACAGAACTTTTGCAGTAACAGTTTCCACAAAGTAACTGCCACTCTTCACTGCAGTTCTGTCTACATTAAATGTATCTCAGTTGCCTGTCTGACTGTTCTAAGCTTAATTCTTGCTCAATTGTTTTATGCTCTCTTCCTGTGTGTCAAGTTCAGATATTAGTCCTTAGTTATGTACACAAGTAAGAAACCGAGTCCCCTAATCAATATACATGTAATACCCCCACCATAGAATGAATTTCATGTCTATAACACCTGCATGAAAATGGCAATACACTGAATGTACTTGATGATATTCTTGGAGGCTCATCCATTCACCATTGCTCAGCACATGTTTGCATGTATACATTGTAGCTGCATGCTTCTGCATTGTAAATGTATACATATGGTGCAACTGCATGTGTTGTTATCCTTACTTAAATTGATCCTGCATTGTTACTACACTTATCTCTATACTTTGTACACTTGCCAGAGATGTTAATTTAATCTGCAAATTGATCATGAGACCATTAAGAAGCCATTGAACTAGTGATCCAGTTCAATACAATTGCAAGGAACTACAAGCTTACTTCTCAACACTGTTGTGAAGCCCTTTTGAGTAGAGAAATCAAGATGTGCTCCCACCAGACTAAAAGGGTGGTATAATCTTCATCATATGAGCCAATCAATGTCATGCTACCCTCAGATACCATTGAAACTTCCAACAAAAAATTGAATAACAGTAATGTAGTGCCATTGCAGGTAGAGTAAAATTTGCCAGTCTATTGTTTGACCCAACAGTCTCAATGAAGAGACCTCTTTCACCTCCCAATATCACACTGGCACAGTGTTGTCAAGGCCTGTAGTCATTGCCCATTATGTCTAATAACTGAGGATCAAGCATTTGTTGTCATTTATAGATAATTGAAAGGTTGGAAGGATTCATTCAACATACCTAAACAATCACTGTGCTCCCATTGCTGAGACTAGGTAAAATGGCCTGCTCATCAAAAGTATAAGATGGTAAGAGTAAAGTAGATAAAAGTGCAATGCTTCTGGAGTTGGTTTTGCATACAATTTATGATATTGACTAGGACTCAATGATTTGTTCAAATGGAATCAGTATCAGTAAACTCTTCAAAAAGTATTTATTGAAGTTATACTTTGCTGGGTAAGTGATCCGTGCAAGTTCCGCGCAAGTTACACACATGTTCCGTGCAAAGGTCCGTGCATGGTTACGGCAAATGCTAATGGCCCATTATCTTGGGACCAGGTATGTGCTTACTTATTACTACCTATAACTATGATACTCAATATATCTCTCTCATTATCTTGGGACCAGTTTGCCTACACTATAGTCACTCCACTTAGTTACTCCACCTCTGCCACTTTGTGACGCTTGGTTACCAGGTTCATTTTGGAAATAGATGCATTGAATTCTATTCACTGGGAGGAATGTATTCCCTGACTGGGAAAGGTTCAAATGGTCCCTACAAACTTGAAGAAGCAAAAGCAACAGCACTTACCACTAAATCCCACTTGCTAGATCACCTGGTAGATGTAGTTGGTATTGGGAGTACATGTTGTAGCATGCTAGGAGCAAACTGGAGCTCAAAGGGAGCTATGGGAAGCAACTGAGGACTTGAATGACCTAATAGAAGTACAAGGACATTAAGTATAACCCTTGAGGAGGTTCCTGAGAGGTCCAGGGAGGTCCCTAGGACAATAAGCAGCACAATAAGTCGAAGTGAGACTAGGAATGTGTTATAACAAATGAGGGCTGGTGTGATTTAGGATCTCAGGATGTGAATGTAGACCATTGGAGCAATCACAAGGTGAGGTTATGAAAGTTGCAGCTCTTAGTAAGAAGTGAGGAGGCAAGAGGGGTTGGTGTTCAGTAGGCAAGGTAGATGATCAAAATCAATAACTACTGGGGATAGGGAATAGCGCGTGGTGTTGGAGAAGTCCTGAGGCCCCAAACCCATGGTGGGAGCTATGGTGAGAGCTAAAGGTAGGTGGTAATGAATGAGGGAGCCTTGGGGGGTAGAAATGACCGACCATTCCCTCCTTCTAGAGACAACATTGAGTTTATACATGAAAAGCCCTGCCAAGGAATCCTAGGAGCTGTTCAATTTGGTGCCACTGCTTGTTGTCCAGTGTTGTCCAGATATAGTGCATGTTGCAAACATTTTCAGCCACATCTGCAAAACCTGGATATTCGGCTAAGGGCTGAGAGCAGATCCCAGCAGATCCCAGTGCTGAAAGCACCGAAAGCAACATGCTCTGGGTACTTTCACTGCTGGGAAGTGCTCTCGACTGCTTTCGGACCCTTAGCCGAAAATACAGGTTTTGCAGATGCATTTTTGCTGATGACCCTAGAAAGGTCCATTAGCAGTATCTTATGCACCTAGTTCATTATATTAGTAGCACTCAGGATCTTGGAATCATCTATACTCGGAAGTCTCCTGATGGGCTATCTCCGATCATGTATGCAGATGCCAACTATGCTTCATGTGTAGATTCTTGTCATTCCACCTCCGGAGTCCTGATCATGATGTTGGGAGGACAGATGTTCTGGATGTCAAAATGTCAAGACGTTGTGGCATTATCAACTACAGAGGCTGAATACCCTTGCTGAAACTGGCCAACAAGCCAAATGGATACACTCTTTCCTCTCAGAAGTAGGTCATGGTGTCCCTCATCCTTTTCTCATATGGTGTCACAATCAAGGTGCTATTGTAATCTCTGAGAACCCTAAATTTCACTTGCAAGTAAAATACATTGATATTTGGTATCATTTTCTTTGAAATGTGGTAGAGACTCGAGGTGACATTGCTATTGAATATATCCCTTCTGAGGACAATCCAGCTGATATCCTCACCAATTCTCTTGGTGCCAGCTATTCACAGTCGACAAGTGTCCCTCCTTGGTCTTAGGAAGTTGGTCCCTGACCTAGACTAGGGGAGTGTTGAAAAAATATGGAGATTAGGCCAAAGCAGGTGATATGAGTTCAGTCAGGTACACTTTGTAAATAAATATTTCATCTTCATCTGCAAAACATGGATGTTCGCCAGAGCAAGGATACTGGCTGGAGAGCACTGTCCAGCACTGAAAGCACTCCCAGCAGTATTGATCAACTGCTGGGAGTGCTTTCCCAGCTGGACAGCGCTGTCATCTGCTCTCCAGCTATTAGCCGAAAATCCAGCCTGAGGTTTTACAGATGTTGTTTCATTCTCTTATCTTATGTTTCGTGTTCGCTCCACCATCAGTTGATTTCAGTCCAGTACATATGGCGGACCATTTTATTTATATACAGTAGGTTCGAAACTTCCCCGCCTTCAGCTTTCCACGATACACTGAGGGTAAGTTCATTCAATATTTACTCTTGTCTATTCTAACTTTATTTGTTTACAAGTTTACAAGATGATATTCATCTGTGTCCTAAAAGGACTAAGGCTACATGTAACCCCGATGAACCAGACTTTAAGTAAGAGTGCCCATAATATGTAATAAGAGTATCATAAGATATCAAGTAAAATGCCAGGCTTTGCTGGTTTTGTGCGAAGGAAGTTTACTAATGGGGCGTCGTCGATGGTTCATCGAGGTTTATGGTTCGAGGTAAGTCTCTTGGCCATTTCCCGTTGATAATCCCCAAAAATACGTCCCGCTAGCCGTATAATATGTGTGTGCCAGTCTGCTGCCAGATGGTGAAGTAATTGTTCTCTTGCAATAGGTGTCATTGTTGGTGAATACGGCAGTAATGAGTCGAGCTTTGGTATGTGACCTAGATAGTAAAAGGAGTACTGTAGAGGCCATATATCTTTATCATTAATAAAAAGTGACTTAGCTGTCTTGAGGAGACTTGTTTGGGATGTCTCCTCGAAGCCCTTTTCTGTTGTTTTCCTTCGTGTACGATTTTCAATCTCTTTACTCGTCTCAACCCTCCATTCTGTGTATCTCTTGCATTCAACAAACAAGTGATGCGGATCCTCGAGTGCCCTACATCCAAATCTGCAGTATGGCTCGTCGATTTTTCCCCTTGAAAACAGTGTATCCGCTACAGCCAGCTGACCCGAACGAGCGTATAGTTGTATTGCCGCTGAATATGCTGAATATGCGCGTGTGTATAGGAATTCGCTGGGGGGTCTCGGTTCATAAAGCCATTTTGCCATGCGTACGTTGTTTCGCAATTCATGCAGTGACTTTTCTAACATCACGGTTTCAGTATATACGCGTAGATTCGACTCTGTCCATCCGTGCGACGAGGAATACGGCGTAAATTCGTCCATGTGAAATGTTGGAATGGGAAAGGATGGGATCCGGTGTACGAGTTTCTGAGCTGATGTTGCATAGTGATCTGCCTCGGAGTTCAGAAGGGATGGAAGGGATGTATCTTCGGTATGAGCTTTAACGTGCTGTATATAAGTTGATTTACGATGCAGAATGACGTTTATCCATCTGTAGAAAGAGCGACCGTTGTATCGCCTGATGTTTGCCATTGCTCCCGGATCAGATTGGGCTAAGCCCTCTCTAATTGTTCTAACGCAATAAAGTGAATCAGTGTGGAGAACCGCAATAGAGTCATTTGAGTCCTTAGCCAATATCAATGCCGCCGTGATCCCTGCCAATTCACCGTGAGTGATGAATGCACTTATCCCGGAGACTTGGGCAACAAGCGTTGTAGGGCCCGTCAGTGATGTTGTCACTGAACGTTTGTCGAGTAGACCTGCTGATGCTGGTACCATTGATCCATCTGAGGCCCAAATTTGTTGTTCCGTTTGAATGTGAGGTGATGGCTGGAGACCGGATAGTAGTGCAATCTGGCGTACTTGATGTTCAGCGGCTACCAACAATGCTACGGACTTCCTGTAACCGTATAGACCTTTGCGGTCTCGAAAACGCATCTTGCAAACGCAGTTCGTCGTCACCATCAGACCCAACGATGCCTGGCGCCGTGATTCCTCCTCCTACTATCTGGGAGGCCGGAAGAGACGAGGAACCTATAGAGTAGTCAGCGATTAAAGATGAAATTTTTGAGGAAAGAGAGAGACGTACCACGTCCATATTCATCATAAACTTCGTGGACTTGCCCATCTCCGTCGTGCCCCTTGTATTCATCATATCACCTCCCGCAACACCCGTTGCCGCCGAATCTTCTAGTTCCAACACCGCCTCCACAATCGCCCTCTGCTCAACTCCAAGAGCAGGAAGCTTATCAAGCATCTGCAGCACCACGGCAGCGTTGGCTTTGATAGCGGTCGAAAGGACGTTTACCACGGAAAGGATCATCGCGGGGTCGGTTTGATTTGAAAATGAATCATCAGATGAATGGTAGGATGGAGGAGGAGAGGAACTCTCAACGAATGGGAGGGATGATGTGAGGAGAGGACTGTACGACCTTCCTCTCTTTCATCTTTCGAACCCTCACCATTTGAACCCAATATCACCACCTTCGTCTTCTCCTCTGGCAAGCTGTTTAGCGGCTCTTTTTGCCGAGGGAAAGAAGAGTCGGGTTTAGGTTCAGTTTGAGGAGCATTGGGGCGAGGTCTGGGAGGGTTTTAACGGGTTGGATTGAGAGCGGGAGTCGGTGCGGGTGTGGATGCGTAAGGGGGAGGACTTGGAAGGGGAGGCGGCGGAAACAGAGATAGAGGGATACGAATGTACTCCCCACCCATACACGTTCGGCAATAGCGAAGATGTGGTGAGCATTCTCATCCCTCCGTTGACTTCAATACTGACGCACGAACGCATCTGAGCATAACGGTAGACTTTGATAAGGGTTGACTGTGACCAAGAATAAGTCGAAATATGGCTGCATAGATAGTCTTGAGTGAGGTGAGGAGATAGAATTTGAAGAACGTACATATAGTCCATGAACGGATAGTCGAGCGTGTGTGGAGAGGTTCCCAATGTTGATATTGTTGAGTTCAAGGCATAGATGAGAAGGATGAGAGAGAGAGAGCCCATGCACGAGTTAGCTCCAGTACATGGTCGAACGTGTGTGAAGAGGTTCCCAATGTTGAGAAGAGCCGTATTGTTGAGTTCAAGGCATATATGAGAAGGATGAGAGAGAGAGAGAGCCCATGCACGAGTTAGCTGCAGTACATGGTCAAAGTATTGGAGGAAGTATCGATGTCGAGGATGTCGAGTTGTTGATTGAAAACGGGCCGAAACCCGGACCAAACAAAGCGAAGACCAAACAAACAAAGAACTGATCATGATCGTGAGAGTTTAAGATATTCTTCGCTTCTTCCTTCATCTCTACTTGCTGCAGTGAGTGAAAACTCGTGTAGCACTCGGTGGTCATCCTTCAGTTCGGAACTCGTGTGGATATATCATGGACTAGGACGATAACGGGCAAGGTATAATAGGTTCACTCCTGCTTCCCCAGTCGCATCGTCGTTGATCACTTTCTCAGCCTCGACGTTCCCCTCAAGACGAATTCTCAACGCATTGCTGCAGCCGATCCTTCAACAGGGTATGTTTCTCCTCGCTCTGCTTTCATCGTTAATATTCATGACGCTCGTAGACCCGACATCCCTCGTACTACGAATTAGAGCTAACTCGTTCATGGATCACGCGCTGGTCTCTTTAAGTAGTACTTCTGCTTCTGCAAACTACTTCATGGAATCCAACCTCTTTCCTTGGTTATATTGACTGGCACCATGTACTTGAGCTAACTCGTTCATGGAGTGCGCTCTCTAACTCGCGAAAATCAGACCGCTTTCGGCGGCCTTGCCACCATGTATTTGAGCTAACTCGTTCATGGTCCCTAATCGTTCAGCGTTCAGCTGTCTCTCGCATTTCCTTAATTCCTAACCTTCAGGGCTTCTTTCTGCTACTTTGCCTCCATGTACTCGAGCTAACTCGTTCATGGAGTGCGCCCTCTCTAACTTAAATCAAACTGGTTTCGGCGGCCTTGTCACCATGTATTTGAGCCAACTCGTTCATGGTCCTGAGTCATCGCTCAGCCGTCTCTCCCATTTTCCTAATTCCTAACCTTCAGGGCTCTTTTCGATTGCTTTGCCTCCATGTACTTGAGCTAACTCGTCCATGGAGTGCGCTCTCTAACTCGCGAAAATCAGACCGCTTTCGGCGGCCTTGCCACCATGTATTTGAGCTAACTCGTTCATGGTCCCTAAGTCATCGTTCAGCGTTCAGCTGTCTCTCGCATTTCCTTAATTCCTAACCTTCAGGGCTTCTTCCTGCTACTTTGCCTCCATGTACTCGAGCTAACTCGTTCATGGAGTGCGCCCTCTCTAACTTAAATCAAACTGGTTTCGGCGGCCTTGTCACCATGTATTTGAGCCAACTCGTTCATGGTCCTGAGTCATCGCTCAGCCGTCTCTCCCATTTTCCTAATTCCTAACCTTCAGGGCTCTTTTCGATTGCTTTGCCTCCATGTACTTGAGCTAACTCGTCCATGGAGTGCGCTCTCTAACTCGCGAAAATCAGACCGCTTTCGGCGGCCTTGCCACCATGTATTTGAGCTAACTCTCATAATCCTGAGTCATCGTTCCTCTGTCTCTCGCTCTTCCTCAATTACTAACCTTCAGGAGTTCAGCGTTCAGCTGTCTCCACCCCTGCTTCCCCAGTCGCATCGTTGTTGATTACTTTCTCAGCCTCGACGTTCCCCTCAAGACAAATTCTCAACGCATGCTGCGGCCGATCCTTCAACAGCGAGTTCAGATTTATCTCGTTGTGAATTCTTGATCATCCCTCGAGGCTGCCATACACTTGAGCTAACTCGTGCATGTTCAACTCGAGGAAATCAGACTGTTTTCAGCGGCCTTGTCACCATGTATTTGAGCTAACTCGTTCATGGTCCTGAGTCATCGTTCCGGAAATCAGACATGGGCTTACTCGATCTTTTTACATCTTCTCAAGGGGTGTACCAGCAAGATTCTCAACCGAGATATACAAACAAGGCCAGACGTCCAATTCAGATTTATTTCGTTGTGAATTCTTGATCATCCCTCTGTAGGTTGAACCGGTCTCTATCATTCCAGGGAAAGATTGAAAGTCACTTGTTCTATATTTACGCTGATGTAGATTCCGGGAAACGGACGTAGATTCTAGGGACTTATGAACCGAGACATACCCTGTTGTATATATCCTTTTCACTTCCCCGCTCAACACACGAAACCCAGGACCGTCGGTGCGTCGAGCTCGCAACTCGATAGCGTGGGCTTTGGCTCTCAAGGTGCAGGAGAAGCACTTTGTTAGCTGCCCAAGTCCAGTAAGAGCCAAGCAGGCCACAGTGCGGTTACGCCTGTAATGGGGACTTGGTTTTTCCCTGACGGTCTTTCTCATAATTATGGGCAGAGTGTGCGAGCGTACTTATTTATATGTATTTCCCGAAGGCCTAAAGTGGCTCAAATACGGTCACTTCCATTACAATATTGCTCGATGTACTATCATATTTCTCAACGTTTATAAATATTGACTCTATGTTTGTTCTCTCGCATTCCTTTGAACAGGAAAATTAGCAAATTCTCCAGTAGCACTACCGTTACTGAGTTTATCACATCCAAGGTACTAACCATATAACCATGTCATGATCAGACCACTAATATGTCAGATGTACCGCATTGGTAATCCCGTAGAGCGCTTTTTTCGTCCATGTACCCGGCGGCGTGTGTGACATTTACCCTTCTGTTCCATACATCAGCCATCATTGTTGTCTTCCCAGCCTGGTCTTCCTCATTCCTTTTCTCTATTACTTCTACATCGTCATTCTCTGAATTGTCCTTTCTGGGAGCACAAGGCTTGATGATACTAACTTGAAGCACAAGGGGACCAGACGAACGAAGACATCTTCGGAGGGAACGACTCACGGTAAGCTCATCAGCATATTCACTCCCACTCTTCGCATCTCATCTAAATCTTTCCTACCAACAGTCTCTAATCCTATACCATATCGCATCGAAAGCAACACCTTCAGCACAAAGAGCCCGCATGACCAATCGTCCATTTGAGTTTGTAAATTCGAGGGACTGTAGATCTTTCGGGTGAAAGTACAATCATGGGCAGCCCAGTCAACAAGAGGCAACTTGACTTGTGCAAAGATTGTATCGACAATCTTTAGTAGAGTCTATGATGGGTGGGTAAGTTGATGCTCTATCTATCCTAATACATTTTGCTCACCGGTTTGGCCCAGAAACAGGCTTGCAATTCTGGCATACTATCGAAAATCCCTATCTCCTTACGACTGAAGTCTATCCAGGTCAGTACCCAGTGTGGCATTTTCGTACCGCACAAGGGAATAACCCATTTTGTTCTTGCTCGAATCGTATCCATACTTCCGTCTGGTACCTTTCATGCCCATTAGTTTCATTGGATATGATGTCGAGATGTTCTTATAACTTACCGCTTGTGCAATGTGCATATCAACTGTTCCCGTCAATGCGTTCTCCTTGTGTGTTCCATCTATCAGTGGTCCAAGCCATGATGAAAAAACACAGAACTCAGGAGACTCTCCTGCGACCTCAGCCTCACTCTGGATCTGTGCTGTTATCGCATTCAAAAGACTAGAGTGTAGTCTTTTACCTCCATCGATAAGGATTTTGAAGTCAATTTCGACAATATCTGAGTTGCGAATCTGTCTGGTACCAGCTCTCGACATAGGATGAATAACCTGTAATTCCTCCGGTGTGAAGACCATTGGATTGGACTATATCTGGAGAAGAAGTGCCAAATATATTTATAGAACGTATTTTTCACCGTTGTGCGCTCATTGAAGGCCTCAAGAAGGTCTGTGCGCACAGAAGCGCTTCGAAGTTACCTCAAAAAATTTCGGTTCAGCGGTCCCACACCGCTCTAAACTACGCTATAACTGGACAAGGAAGCCGACCTTCAGCTTCAATCTACGCTATATTTGGACAAGGAAACGGGCAAATTTGAGCTCTAAAATACGCAATTCCGGACAGGGTTCTGGTGGAGCTTCCGGGGGCCTACACTTTGTCAACATGTTCGATTACACTGGTGTAGTTGGATAACATATTTTGCTCATGCTTAGAAAGAGAATTTTGTACCTAATCTTGCCTTATTCGCAGCTTATTCGCGGCAAGAAAGGGCCTTCATCCCCGCAGTGAGTACAGGAGTTGCGAACAGCATGACCGAACTCTACAGAACTAGAGTCCAAACAATATCCAACTTCCATCCAGCAGGGCATCATCTTGAGATTCTCAAGGCTTCGTCGCCGAAGGAGAGCATTATAGTTTTCTTCATTCAGAGCTTACACTTACCTGCTGCCTTCGCTCGAAATCATGCAAGAAAAGTGAGCTCGCTTGGAATTATGATAGGTCGAGGTTTTACGTGCAGTCAGATTCGCAACTTCGAGGAACGTGAAGAGAATCTTCAAAGAAGGATTCAGGAGAAGACGTTCTGTATAGTAATCAACTTGTCGTTCAGCTCAACAGGTCTCAACGTACTGATCTGGTAACTGATGCTAGGAGATGTTGAAAGGTTCGACGACATGAATTTGTATAGATATGTAGACATGGACTTTGGTTTGATGAGAAAAGAGTTTATGCAGGTAGGGCGAGGACAGGATCCTCCACGCTCGTTATAACCCTCGTTGCTTCCACCGTGTTCGTTAATAGAAATCTACCATCTGGAACAATCCTTCAGCGCGAATTCAGCGGGTATTCATGAACCACGCTCGCTCGCTAGGCATGCCGTTTGCTTCTGCTCGCCATACTGCTTCTGCAGGATCCTTGGCCACACCACTAACCAGATTTCTGTTGACTAGCCGTTTCTGTGCTTCCTCGAAATCTAGTTCGAGATACCAACGCTCATCGAGTAAAAGCGCGGCTTCTCTCCAAGAATCGACGTCCAGAGCAGTGTAGAGACCTTCTATGATGACTATACGATGTTGGGGATGAATTTGCACGGCATGGGACGTAGGATCTTTGATTGCATGGTCAAAAGAAGGCGCCGTTATGATACGCTCTGTCTCTGGCAGGACTTCTTCGCGTAAGTCTTGCACAAATTATAGGTAACTTGGACCGTCAAAGTTCCAGTGGCTGCCTCGTCTGTCTCGGGCAAGCTTGGGGTCAGGAAACTGGTCCAATTGGGCACGAGTAAGGTGCCACCCATCGAGTAAAACGAGGATAGCTCTGACGGAGTTTCGAGGATCATTTTGAAGTATACTATCGGTGTATTTATACAACAGATCCGCAAAAGTTGATTTGCCAGAGGCAGGTATACCTGTACTATACCATAGATGCCAGCTAGGAGGCGTGAAGAAGCAGGCTTTTTGAGAAGAAGTGAGTAGAAGGTTATCATGAACAGTCAAAGGACGAACTTTGCTAGCAATTCAACCAGTACCAATGCCAATTGCCTAGCCTTTGCGTCTATATACATGGGCCAGTGAAGCAAAATAGAGGTTGCTTTAGTATGATTCTCCCCATCAGTAGACGTTCTGAATGATGCTAGCAGGTTGACGAGATCGTGTCTTCGAATCCTGCGAATGTGGGTCCGGATATCACTCTGTTCACGATTGATGTCCATGATCGATTCCGCGTTAGACATTCGATGCGCTTTCACGATGGACTGGTGCGAGAAACTGATGGGAAGATCGAATCATCTCAGGAGATGATTGGTATTGTAGATATGAAAGGAGATAATACCTTGACAGTGTGATTGATACCGCTTACTGCCACTAGTGGCAAATGCGGATGCCCTTCAATGACGTTCACGACGGCACCTGGGACCAGTATCAGCGTGTGTGCATTGGGTTTCTTATGTGATCAGTACCGTGTCCTTCGTATATGCCATGGATTTTTCCTGTGGACTTGTACCACACAAAAAAATTGCCATCATCGGACCCCGATGTGACAAACTCATCGCGAGGACCAAGAAAGTTGACTAGAAAGGACTTTAGATTCAATCGTTCGAGTATATTCAGAGCTTCGCACCATCTTTCACAGTATCGACGTTTTAGGCTCCAGAAAACCGTCGATAGGGTGTTACAATGTCGGTCCAAGAGTAGAATGTTTTCGGCTCTTCCCCTCTGAATGGATATACAACATCCGAGTCATCTTCCTCTAAATCCCTCCTATCCTCCCGCTCTAGATGGGCCAAGAAATCGAGATTCGCAGCAGCACCTTCAGAAGGCGGAGAAGAAAATACCGTAGACGACGTTGATGGGGATTCACGAGAAATCCTACGACGTTTGAGATTTGGAGGGACTATGGTTGATGATGATGGACTACTACTGCTCTCTGGGTCATGCAGCATCGAGAATAGATATACACCGTCTGAAGAACAAGAAAGTAGTACCTACGGAGGAATCATCAACGTCGCGGCCAACAAATTCTGACGAGGCATACCTCGTGGCTATTTTCGGCTGAAATTTTGGCTCCAGTGATGTGTTCTCGAGGACCTGCGCGTGATCTGTTGAGCATACGCTGGTTTGTGCGAGCAAAGCGTAGAACACAACTCACCAGGCCTTCATCTCGCCTACCCCATTCATCTGGTATATCACGTCCCGTAAACCGGCGGTCGAAAAGATAACCCTGCAGCATAGCAGTACCGATCAACTGTATTTTGGTCATCCGGGACGATGAAAGTATTTGACATATGGTGAATCTCCAGCGACAACACAGTAGGAAGATGTAGCGAGTGTTGAGAGTTCATGGTGGACTTGAGCGGAGCTGGACAGTGATCACGGCAAACGTGGGGTGTCCGTAAATCATGCTGGCGCACTTAATAGTAGGCTTGAGTAGTAATACCTTGCAGGGGAACATAGGATGTGCACTTACCTCCGAGACCGTAAGGAATCGGTCAGGACTCTCTTCCGTAGCTATTCGCTTGACTCGGTCTTCGTGACTTCTCAAAGTACTTAGACAATACTCCTGCCCAATTTCTTGTCCAAGAGCAGAAGTTTCATAGTCTTCGCCGTCATCGAATACGCGAACGTGTCTGTCCCCGGATACTGTCGCACTGTCACAGCTAGGATAAGAATTTGAATGAGGAGGAAGCAGAGATAGCTGCTCACATTCAATTAGAATAGGCATAGCGGTATTGAAGATATTGGCTCTGCGCCCAGTGCGAATTACCGTCCGATATACGAATGGATAATCTTCGAAAGTGTTCGTCAAATCTAGTCTCCAAATCTGTACCCTGAATCGGAGAATAATTTGATAATTCAGAGAAAATGAACCATCAAATTGTTTATCGTAGTAATTTCAACAGTAGCATATTCCAGTCTTCACAGAAATTAGACTTTTTCCTCTTGTACCCCTTCACATTTGTGTTCTTATCCCTTTTACTCTTCCTGTTCTTCCTCTTCCTCTTCCTCTTCCTCTTCCTCTTCCTCTTCCTCTTCCTCTTCCTCTTCCTCTTCCTCTTCCTCTTCCTCTTCCTCTTCCTCTTCCTCTTCCTCTTCCTCTTCCTCTTCCTCTTCCTGCTCTTGCTCTTCTCTGTTTTCCTGCTCTTCCTCTTCAAAATTCATTTCCTCAGTTTGCTTCACCTTCTTCTTGCCTTTCGCATTATGTTTTGAGTGAAAAATGCCTTGATCCTCTTCAATGCCGTTGCTCTGTGAGTATAGTTCCAACAGATTGTCTTCATTTGCATAATGGAGCTGAAGTGAGTTTTCTGCAGGCATTGAAATGTCCTCGGGGGCAATAAGAGGGATGGAAGGTTCCTGTTCAACTGCGTGATTCAAGTCCTCTTGAGCCTTTATACATGTTTGTATAAGCTCCTCTAGGGGAGAACTGATAGCAGGATGTAGGCCTTTACTGGTATTCCCCAATTTGACATCAAGTCCTGCCTCTTTCAACCCATTGTGTAAATTTTTGAAGAGCTTGAACAACTTTTCTTTCTGCTTTTGATGTAGCTGACTATGTGTCACAGATAGCAAAGTCCCTGCTTGATCATCCTTGAAGAGTTCCTTGTAGCACTGGAGTGCAACATCATCATCATCCTTTCCAAAGGTCAGGTTCAACCAAGGCTTCCAAGCTCTCCAGTTAGGAGAACCCTGGATTAGTTGAACCACTTCCATGAGGAGACATTTAAATCCTTCCTGAGCCTCTAGAAACTGATCTCTATATCCTTCCCATAAGCACAGTTCGATGACCAATTCTCTGAGTACTCTTTTCATATGTGCAAGAGAATCAGCTTGAGAACTGGCCTGCCAATTAATGTGAGTTTTACTCAGGCCTTTGAGTACTGATTTCAGAAAATTGTCTTCAGGGACCGTGATTGGTGATGGGATCTTTTGATGGATTCTAAGTCTCCATTGAGACCTAAGCAATTGGGCAGGTTGAACTCGCTTTGCCTCCAGCACAGCATTATAGCTAATCCAATCCTGAATACACTTCAAGAGCTCTTGGGAAGCCAATACTGTTTTGATTTGATTCTTCACCGAGGGATGAGTCATATATGTCTTCTCCAACTGTGGAATACATGTGCCCTCTGTATACCGGAAGGCATGAAGTCTATGCTGAACAATCCTGGTGATGATCTGAATATACATTTTGGGTCAGTAATCAAGGTCAGGAGTTAGGTAACCACTAACTTCATTCCAAATCGAGCCTAATTCCTTCGTAGCACCAGGCACAAGCTTCATGAACTCTTTCCCAGACAAATTTCGCCATTCTGCATGCTTGGAAAATGTCCAGTAGATCAAATAATCTTTGAGCACTTCTGAGGTTGAAGGATGATTTCCAAGGATGTCCACATCCTGTTGTTTTTGTTTTTTGCCTTGTCTCTGCTTAGCATAAAATTGAGTAGCTGGGACCATATAGGAAATCCACTGGAAAAAAGCAGACAAATGTCATTGAAGCACACCTTTTGATTAACAACCACATACCAATTCCAAGTCCTGAGACATGTTAGAGAAGATATCCATCATTGCTTGACAATATGATGGACAAAGAATCACTGTCTCTTCCAGTCCTGGGGGAATTCCTAAACTACCATGGAAAGGCCGCACAGATCTGATGAGCATCATTTTCTTGGGAAGTTCTCTGAGAATAGAGTGCTGTTCCTCTGTCCAAGTTTCAGAGGATGATAATGTATCTAACTCCCTGGTCTCCACTCCTTCAATGAGACCCTTCCAGTAGAGATTATGGCCTGTTCGATATTCTTCTGTATTCAAGCCCCAATGACTGGAAATGGGCGCTAGATACTTCAAAAAGCAATCCTCTGATAGTTTGGTTATCCATGAGGCAACATCAGCTGAGAAAGAAGGAGTTTCTTGTAGAAATGTTGTGATGGCATGTTGATGAAGCTCTTCTGAGGTGCTGACAGAGTTATTAAACTGCCCTGGGAGCTGAACCAGACTGCAAAGGTATAAGAGCTGCAACCAATTTCCATCGAGAATAGGTTTCAGAAACTGCATATTTTGTATGAATGAGAAAAATAAATGCACCAAACTCTCAGAAAAATTACGCACCCCCCAGACTACTCTCCTACATTCAACAAGTTTCTTTGGAGAAAAAAAATCCTCATATACTTCCATCTCATGCATTCTCATGAGGAATTCCACGAGAGGAGGATGCTTCGAAAGCAGAGACTGGATATCCTCATTGCCACCGGTTTTTTCCTCTTGAATTATTTGATGTATCAACAGTTTTCTAGCTTCCTCTGATTGTGAATTTATGAGGTTGTGGATATTGGTCGAGAGGTGATGTTTTGGGTCATTTGAAAGTGCCTTCATCATATTGTTTGATGTTATTTTAGTGATAACATTGGTATAATTGGGTGATCCATGCAAAGTGTCTGTGGTAACAGTTTAACTCAAGAACAAAGGACAAAGAAATGAGATTACCTAAATCATAGACTTTCACCAACCATGATCCATGATTATAACAGTACTGATGAGCCTTTTGTTCTTGTTCTTGTAAATCCCTGTTGTCTGGACTTCTTTTCAGCTGCTGTCCAATTTCATGCAATGCTTTGAGTGCTGGTTTGAGAACCATGGAGACTGCAGACAATCTGTGCTGTCCATTGAAGAGTATGACAGGAAATTTTACACCACCGCCGCCAGCTTTTACAGCCTGGAATGGCTTAGTGATGTCTGTAGCCAAGGTAGAGACATCGACCTCAGCCCTGCGTACACCTACAATCAAGCAGTGTTCTACAGCGGATTTCTGTAGCCCAGCCATATTTGGTCCCGCTAATTTGACTATCCTTGATACACCTCGGTTCTTCACTCCTCTTAAATGCTTGTACGGAGTAATATTGGGTCCTAGACCAACAACATTCATGAATCCGTACCCTAGAACGTAGGGTGTATCATCGATTGAATGGTTGACAGAACTTTCCGCCGCAAACTGTTGAGGCTGTGAATTACACATATTTTGAACCTGTTGTCCGCACTCACTGTGACCTTTAGCTTGAGAGCTTTTTTCTCTATTTTTTCCTCTCGTTTGAGCTCTCTTCTTGCCGCCTGTATTTCCAATCAGTACGATCTAAATGAAATTCTACTTTAAACACAAAAACAGAAACCTTGACTTCCTGTTGAGGTACTTCAGTGCCATCGAGATCAATTTCCTTCCGTTTTCGAGTCTTATTATAGAAACACCATCTTTTAGGATCATTAATTGTAGCTTGAGAACAACACATACTTGCTCGATGTCTTCTGAAGCCTGCAACATCAAGTTCAATTTATGAAACACCAAAACAAAAAGTAGCATACATAAGAATGGTTGGACATCTTGGGCCACCTATGAATATTGAGAATAAAGAGAAAAATCAAAGTTGAAGCAAGACTTAAATATGTTCCGTCTCATGATTCATTCCTTTCCCGAGTCTCGAAGCTCAGAATATTAATCGATAAATCATAGCATCTGACGGCAGTTATGACTGTACTACCGACTTGCCTCATTGTCGGAGACCTCGGGAAAAGCCACTCGCAAATAAGAAACCTATGCATCATGATGAAATTCTCCAAACTGATTCTTGATATATCTCACTACCTCATATCCATTTGATTCAAAGTCCTTCGCGGCTCGCAATCGTATAACGATTTTCCCAGCACTTCTGCCAGTGGAAGTTTGACTTTGATCCAAATGAATTCAGTGACTGCTTGTTTATTGTTACTGGTTTGTCATTTTGCTCCGATTTGAAAATATCAGCCTTCAGCCTTCTTTCTAATCATTCATTGATCCGTTATGTGAGTACCTGTGTACTATTCAGAGACATTCTAGACTGTGTGTGTCACTGGTTGTTAGTGAGTTCAGGTGTCCCTAGCATTGCATTGCATTGTACTGCAACTGTGAGATCTTCATTAATTCCCTACACAATGATATGTGATAACAGTGATTGAACAATGAACGAGGGAGACTTAGGAAGGCATTGCCTCCTGTTAATCTCGGGCCACTTGATTATATCACTTGAGTGAAAGGAGTATACCTGTCCATGAGGACTGAAATCTCGTTGTTTGATAGAGTGATGATGTTCACATAGTACTCTTCAGTGTCTCGTGGGCGGGAGGGTCAAGCTTCAATTTTGTCTTTGATTATTTGAATACTCGTCCCAGCTCAGATTGATAATAACTCCCTATTTACCACCGACCTTTCCACTGTGATTCTAATTCAGCGGCACGCCCTGGCATGCCTCAACCCTCTTGCTTACTACTGAGCAATGTGTTTTTCAATCCTCAAATCCTCATACTATCATAGACAAACACAGACACAAATATCAGACCTTGTTGATTGTAAAACGCAATGGCACGAATTCTGAATGAGGAAGCATTGCAATGGCCCTCCCGGCCATTACCTTGAAAGATAAAAAATATCAAAGGGCATGCATGAATCTGATGCTCTGTATAAAGGTTCACAGCCATGGCGCGGTAAAAATGGTCTTCTCATAACCCGCATAGAACGGTTCTTGAAGTTCACTTCATCTGATTGATCTTTATGTCTACATGTAATTCATTATTCCGAATATGCCGAAAAATCCATGAGTACAATAGTTGAAAATACCCAAAATCACTGTAGATGCAGCAGGGAAGCCAACTATCGGTGATATGGGTTACTTGCAAGCCAGTATAGTTCATCCCACAATTATCTAAGGTTTTCTCAGCATGCAAGCTCTTTGACAGGATTCAATTCCAGGCTGCATATATATGAAATGTGATCTACATATCAGAAGTATTTGTTTATTGCCTGTCAAATTCTCCCTTACTTGAGAATGGATCCGAAAGATAGCCGTGTCTATACACAGATTGTACCTTTAATTAACATTTGTAGAGTAGTAATGCAAGATACGTGTACCAACTGTCTATGCACAGGTTTCGCCTCAATGTATTCCCTACAAGGACCACAATTGATTCAGATGGAGCTCAATAAGCAACGCCATTCGGGGTTTCCGGTTCGCTGGTTTCCGAGGAGGTTATGGAAACTGTCTTCTCCACATGTAAGCACTAAACATCTTGCTGATGACTCCGAAACTCAAAAAAACGAACACCTCTCAGACTGTTAATAAGAACAGCTGGTGTGGGAAAGTCGCTTGGTTTAGTGATCCTTGACTCTGGACGGTTTACTTGTAGTTTACAGTCAGTCACCGTGGGAATGTGCCAATGTCCTCGCGGTGAAAATGTAGAGAAAATGGAAACATTACTTCCAAAATCTGTCGAAAATCCTGAGCACGAATTTTAGGACTTTCGTGTGGTGATTAGAAGCTATCGTGAATTTGGCGGGGGCCGTGCTTATTTCCTAATTTCACCATAACCTCAGCTCAATTCCTTCAAGATATCTGCTGCCATATTCATGTCCATAACCTCGAGATAAAACCCACATTTTTGCCTCGAGGAAATCGGCTCATCCCCGCATTAAGTGTTGCAAAATAGATTATTCAGAATCCTCAGGTGCATATGATAGCCCACCAGTTCTCCTAATTGTGCATCGGGGATTTCTAGAACTCTATTACACGCAAGTCAAGGACAATTTCTAATATGCAGTGCGAGCGGGCGGCAGAATAACCACTGACCCTACAGTACATCAAAGATCTGGACTCCCTGATTTGCGACAACTTAGCATCACATAGCCTTCCACCGTATAAAGCTGCAGTAAATTATTCTTTTTTTACTACGCTCTTCCACTCCGCTCATTGTCACTTTTATATGCCAAGGAGCAAGCATCATACCTTGATCAAGTGATGTCCCACCTCAATGAACCAGAACCAGTGAGATCCTTTCCATTGTATGCAAATCTACAATAAATCAGGAAAATTGCATTAGGATGATCATTCTCAGGTATTGACCATTTTTGGATGCCTGCAAATATGACCACCTAATCAACGGTGTCAGAAACTTCTGGGCGTGAAAGATTATGATGACCTACAGTCAAATCCGTTTTTGGTCTCATTCGGACTTCAAGTCAATACAAGATTGAAAATGTTTCTTTGCATAGAGTGTCAAAGTGCATTAACTGTGACATCACTCATTCAGCACCTAGGCAAAAAACACAATGTGAAAGTTTCCCCTGCTGACAATGCTCGAATCAGAGAGCTTGCATCTGCAAATAAAATTCTAGATTTTTGGCCAAACCTGCTGGCCAATCAAATCTATGAGGAATTTTCAGGTCTGGATTTGATTTTGATAATAGCATGTTCCTGACAACTCACAGGCATTTTCAGGGTTGAGACTAGTTGTTGATCAATTTGGATGTCCTGAATGCTTCTATAACTGCTCAACCAAAGACATGATAGTCAAGCATCTGAAACAGAAACATGACAACACCAACAAGAAATGGTTGAATGTCTGTATTCAATCCCTCAACAAGGGTACTAACAGGGCATTGCTCCGTGTGAATCCTCGAAAAACTGTGCTCACTACAGCAGAACCTTGTCTTGACACAGAAGACGGTTTTGAAAAACTCAATGATGAGTTTCAATCCTTCAGCTGGCAAAGATCCAGGGCTGGTCTGCCCATACCAAATGCTCGCAAAATACACCCATTTCTAATACGCACTCAGTGGCATATCCACGTCGCTGATTTTGAAACAACGGAATTGCGGACCTTAGTCAGGGCTTCAGATCCTGGGGAGTACCCCCTGGTACAACGCACTATTCATGAATATTTCGTCGATTGCAGTGGCCTTCTCAGTCTCCAAAAAACTCATGTCTCAGTATTGGAGCTGTTGAACTCCCCAGAGCCAGGAAAGTAAGTTGGCACTGCTCTGAAGTGAATATTCGGCTAAATATATGCTCAAGAATCAATAATAAACCTCTTCAAGCTCATCATCAGGAGACAGTCACTTTACAGCAATACATTGCACTTGTGCAGAAGCTGATAATCAGTTTGTTGCGCAAGTCACAGAATTATCAATATCCTCAATCTGTTGCACTGAAGACTGCATTAGAACAGCTTGTAATGGACCCAAAATTATCCGCACTCCACCATGTTCTCAAGGCACTATGGTTATGCAGATGGTATGATCCAGTGGACAAGCCCAATGGCTTTCCTGATCCTACCATGTGTTTTATGGCACTCATTCATATCAGGCCGGAAGGCGAGTTCTCTGATCCAAAAGACGTACCGCAGCCGATCGCCAAACTGTCTTGGGCCATATCAAACACAGCTAGATGCTATGAAAGATCTGCAGCAATGGATTATAGAAAAAGAGCAAACAACGTTCAGCTCCCTACGTGCAATAACCCACTATGCGAGTGCGATTGCTTATAGTACTATTTCGCCCCCCAAGATCTGGTGGGATGATCAGGAGTGTTACACTAGCCTGCGCTACAAAGGCAGAAGCATCACAGAAACCCACATCCATACTCTGTTTGAAAGGCTTCAGGACAAGATAATCAGACTCTGGGAGGACAAGATCCTGGGAGGCCTTTCTCATAGGGTGACGTATGGTTCACTCGCAGACAACCTCACAAACTGCGAACCCGGCTACTCATTCCTTGACGATGTCGAAAATCGCTTCTCTGATCACTTTCATGACTTACTTCGACTCTTCTTTGCTGATCCTCAGTTGCGAAAGCAATTTTTCCACGTACCTGGAGGATCGCAAAAGTGGGAGTTCAATTCACTCCGATGGCGAGTTTGGTTAGCGGACTTGGCAGACCTAGAAAAGCACTTAATACTTGCCGTGGATATGATGGGAGGAGCACCAGCTCGTGGCACAGAAATCACCTCAGTCCTCATTCGAAACACGCCATTTCGGGTCCGCAACATGCGAGGACTGGGGAAGTTTGTTGCGATGGTTCGTGAATATTCAAAAACCACCAACATAATGCAGGCAGATAAAGTCATCCCTCATGCAATGGATGCTTTCTGTGCAGACATATTCATCCAAGTTCATGTGCTAGCCCGGCCTATCGCACAGGTAGGAGTAATATGTTGGGACTACAGTTGGTTATTGATATACAATGCACAGTACCTCGCCAGCAAGTTGTACCCAAATGACCCCGGTGTTGCTGTTCTCTATGGTGAAATGGCCTTCATGGATGCTGGAAAAGAATTTTCCTCCGAGAGTCTCTCCACTACGATGGCAAATAGCAGTCTGCCTATTTTAGGTTGGGGACTCAAAATTAGTGCATGGCGTGATGTTACCGTTGCCTTCAAACGAAAACGATGCAACAAAACAATGGCACTTCTGAATGATGATGAGACATTCGAGTTACACATGCAGCAGAATGGCCATAGCATCGATGTAAATAAACAACACTACGGGACGACTCCCTTCAGCTTCCTCGGGTACCCAGAAGATGTCATTTTTGCATATTTGATGGTTAGCACAGAGTGGCAACGCCTGTTTCACATTGTTCCCGGCGGAATCCATCTTCCCTATTCCCAAACGTCCACAAGGAATTACAAACATCTTTATGACACAGGATTCCTGAGGACCAAGCTTTTTCCTGGTCCGATGCTTTCACTATCAGAGACTAGTGAAAAGAGCCATGATTGGCAGATTCATGATACATTACTCGAATTTACTCGACAGCAACAATCACGAGATGAAGCACATATGCAGGAGATTGAGAATTTAAAAGCTACTATTACTTCTCTCCAGCGCAGCAATGCTGATACTCAAAAACAAAACAAGGAATTACACACTCTCTTATCTGTGGCTCTACCTTTGCTTGGCAGCTTGGTTTCTAATAATACAGTCACCAGTCAAAGCTTATCTCACAGTGTAAATACAATCACGACTTTGGCTCATATCTCAAATGATAACCTTTCCTTCATACCTCTTGTTGCAGATCAACAATGCAGTCCAAGATCCTGCATTAGAGTCATCCATGTTAAAGGTGAACGTTACTCATTTAAATCTGTTTGTCGGAGCTGAAGATGTTTTCTAGGTTGGTGAAAGCTCCGGATCAATATTCATTGAAGCTGTACCTTTTCAAGGAACAAACGAAGTAAAAGTTTGTCCCCTTAGAGTTCACTGATTAGCCTAACATATTCCAGGTCTTCCCATCTGATTCCACAGTCCATCCAAGCCCTACTCTGTCTGGTAAGCCCAATAGAAATGGCTTGTGACACTCTTAACTAATGCTCTCGAAGATATTGCATCGGGACTGTCAATGGTAGGTATTAAAACTATTCTGGTAGCGCTTCAATTGAAGGTGGCACTTTGAGGTCAATAGCAGTGTTGATCCCAAGATAACGAAGTCTGTTTCTGCGCATACTGTTACTTCACTACAAGTGAGGGTTTATCCGACCGGAATTTTCGAATTATTCATTACCGTTACTATCACAGAAGATCCAGCCGGAGAGTCCCATTCATATGAGCGAAGGTAAGTCATATCCTATGATTTCCATCTATTACAAAGCTGAATCTTGGTAGTCCAATTGAGAAAAATCCTGGATGGCCTTCCTTATGGCAAAGACACAGAATTTACTTACGACATGATATGTCTTCTGAAAGGAATGTATGGTCCTTCAATCCAGTGGCGATGTCAAGAACAACGTGACGCAGTAGAAGCATTATTGGCTCTCAGAACCGATGTAGTGATTGCGCTGGGATGCGGGGTAGGCAAAACTGCAGTCATTTTGCTTGCAAGCTTGGTGGAAAATGGTCATACGATTGTTGTTACACCACTCGTTTCATTACTTCAAGATTGGCAGCGACGCCTCAGAACCCTCAATATTGCCTTCGAGCATTACGCTGGTGCTCAAACCAAAACACTCTCGGGCCATGCCAACATCATTCTGGCATCAGCCGATACTGCTAGAGGCAAACACTGGGAGGCTTGCTTGAATATGCTGTCTAGGCCTGTTTACCGTATCGTTGTGGAAGAAGTTCACAATCATGCCACTGAAGCAAGCTTTCGTCGGAAAGCATTTGCCAATCCTTATCAGCTTCGTAATGCGGGGCCTGTTCAACTAGTATTGATGAGTGCATCTGTTCCAGTACCACTGCTGAATACTCTCTCAAAGTCATTTGAGCTCCGTCCGGGGTTCAAGGTTTTCCGCACACCAGCTGTGAAGGACAATGTCATTTTCATTCGGCACAAACCCCTGGGTAACGATTCCATCATTGCTGAAACAGTCACTAGTTATATTCAATCCTGGAAACAAGCCGGGTTTCATAATACGGACGACCGGTACATTGTTTATGTTTATAGCACTAAACAAGGGGAAGCACTGGCAAAATGTTTGGGCTGTGACTTCTACCACTCCGCATCCCAAACCTATCCCATCACTGATCAGGAGCGTCGAACCATGTTAGATCGGTGGATTACTGGTGATAATAGTACTCTTGTATCTACCACTGCCCTCTCAGCTGGTCTAGACTGCCACGGGATAGTCATGGCTTTCAACATAGGCGTTCCTCCGGAGCTAATAACATACTATCAGCAAACTCATCGTCTTGTGCGAGGTGAAGGCGGCGTAGGTGTCTGTATATTAATCCCGTGGCCGAAAAAGCCGGTTTCGGACCGAGGGGACAAAGACATTCTTGCATTGTGTGGACGAGAAGAGCTTTTGGATTTGGCGTATTTTGACATCTCTGCAGAAAATTTTCCTATGCGCTGCTTGAGATATCGAATAACAAAGTTTCTCAACGGCAGAGGTCAAACTTGTGCGGCAATAGATGCAACTCTAGATCCTTGTACCGGCTGTCTCCCAGGTCAGTATTCACCTGCTCAGGTGCTAGATATCTATTGATTTGTTGAGTAGATTATGACCCCAATGCACTCCAACCCCTCTTCGGCCCTGATGATTGTAAGTGTCAATTAGAAACTCTCAATCAAGATAGCTCAGTGGAATATCAAATAGGGGAAGATTTTGCTATTGCATATGAAGATCCAATAACTGCCACCTGTCCTCAGTTGTGCCTTACCCCAGTAAGAGCTTCTTCCAGTGCCTTTCCTATTCCTACCATTTTGAAACAACAAAGTACCAAACGGGCATTGGAAGAAGCTTTTGGGGAGGTTCATTCTGCCGCCAGGAAGAGGACTACAGAATCAATGGTAATGCAAAAAGACCGATATTTGGATGCACACCGACTTTTGGACTTAATTGGTACTCATTGTGGGGTCTGTCTATTGAAGAATATCCAAGGCAACACTACCCATATCATGAAGGACTGTCCAGCATTCCAGACAAGTCAGCATGCTCAACTGGCATCCATTCGACGTTCCGTGGACCTGAAGAAAATGGAGAATCATGTCTGCTATCACTGTCTGCTACCTTCCGGCAGTCACAATGAACTTCATCCAGAATTTATCAGGGGTACAATCACTTGTACACACCCCAATTTGGCATGGCCAATAGCTGCTCTAATATGGTATACTCCTGAACTTCGAATACAGGCTGCAGGTGCATTTGCTGTACCAGGTGGAGTGTGGCATGACATAGGTTCTTACATGGACTGGTATTTCAGAGATGATATAGAGTACTTCTCCAGATCATTACATCTTAGTATTTGGCTTGCGAAGTCCCGAGGCCTGTTGTGATTTAATATCACCTTGATCCTTGGTCAATTCAGGTAACGTCGGTAGGTTAGGCAACATAGGTAGCTTAGTCAACTTAGTCAACTTAGGCAACTTAGGAGCAACAAATTGACCGCACCATTCACTCTTACTCTGGTACACATGGCTCATGATCTGGTACACGTATAGTTTTTGCTTCTGGCCCATTAAGAGGCATCTAAACCTATCATGGCCGGCATATTGGCACACACCCCATTGGTTAAAACTCAAGTGTGAACTTTCTTATTCACAGTCCGGCGTTTCATTGACCCTATCACAGGCTTTATCGGCTCATGCCTCCCTCGTATGCTGTATGACGGCAAGCCATGGCAGGGCTTCTTATATTGGCTGTCCAATGCAGGTTCCTCTCCAACTATAGTGGAGTTGACTTATGGAAACCGCAGCAACAAGAAAAGATTATTTACTTTAGAAAGTTACTTCAATTGACATAACTAAGGGGCCACTAGCATTTGCAGTGGAATGCAGTGTATCTACATGCACCTGCATCACACTTATGGCATATAAATGCCGACATTTATATGTATTTTGTCTAATCATGTTATGCTATTTTGACTTCATATTTGCCGTATGTGCAACTATTTCAGGATACATCTATGCACATTGAGTTGATATATTGCTTGGTTTATAGATGTATGTAAATGTTATATGCTTAGTTATGTATGTCACATGTACTTCACTGTACTCACACATTCATATTATCTGCAAAACCTGTGTGATCATAACAGCAAGGGTACTAGCTGGACAGCACTGTCCAGCAAAAAGCACAGAAAGCAATTTCTGAAAACCACTTCAGTGCTAGGAAGTGCAGCCGGTCTCCTAGACAAAAATCTAGGATGTACAGATGCATCTGCATGCTCCTACCTTTTCAATGCATTCACCTGGACTGTAACTGCATGCACTTGCACTGTAACTGCACACATCTGCATTGTGACTGCATGCACTGTAGCTGCACACACTGCACCTCAGGCTCGTCTGCATTGCAACTGCATCAGCCTGCACCTTATCACTGTTACTGCATTCACCTGCATTATTCCTGCACTTACTTGCAGTATCACTGTGGGCAATAGGGCTCTGTACCTTTGCATTGAAATTATTGGGGACTGAAATCTTGCATTAAATCACAAGGCTCTGAGTGTCTCTATACACTACAAGTATTTTGAATACGGCCTTTGGAAAATTATTGAGCCACCAATATTGTGAAGCTACTATCCCCCCTATAATTCTCACAAATTAAGCACTATTGGCACTGAAATGTGGAGTTTATTTTGGTTTATTTGTGGATAGTTAAGATTATGAAGGGGAGGAAGTTACATTGCTGATTTTGGCCAATAGTTCTGGAACATCATATAAAAGGCATGATGGAAATATTCATGCAATCTCATGGTATTGCCAGATTTATTTTGAAGAACCTAACCAGATTGTCATCATTTATCCACCACCTTCGAAATATCCACCCAAATTATTGATGGTAGAATTCGAAACTCTACCAGCTTTGTGAACACCAGCTGGTATCATAATGTAGTACAAGAGGATATTACTTACAAAGCTGAAATTCTAATGATACAAAATACAGAAATCCTGCATTGAGAATTAATGCCAAGAAGCCTGGCAGCAGACTTGACAGAATAATGAGATCACTATCCAATTTCAATCAAATATTCACATATCCATTCAGCCCCTACAGGTCATTATACTAGTGTCTGACAATGGTTTTCGAAATTCACACATCCGTGGGCACAGAACATTTGCAGTACCATATGCAGTGACATGTGCAGTAGTCCTGCAGTGACATATGCAGTGATATGCAGTAGCACTGCAGTTACTCAAATATATATGTAGATAGATGATCCTCCACTGTACAAAATATATCCCATTCTATAAATGCTTTGTATGACAATAACAGGGAGTATAATGGCCTGTAGGGACTGAATGGATATGTGAATATTTGATTGAAATTGGATAGTGATCTCATTATTCTGTCAATTCCGCTGCCAGGTTCATCTGCAAAGCCTGTATTTTCGGCTAAGGGTCCGAAAGCAGTTGAGAGCACTTCCCAGCAGTGAAAGCACTCAAAGCATACTGCTTTCGATGCTTTCAGCACTGGGATCTGCTGGGATCTGCTCTCAGTGCTTAGCCGAATATCCAGGTTTTGCAGATGTTTCTTGGCATTGATTCTCAATGCAGGCTTTCTGTATCTTGTATCATTAATTTCAGCTTTGTAAGTAATATCCTCTTGTACTACAATATGATACCAGCTGATGCACTGCAGTGGAATGCAGATACCATGCAGTGACTGTTACTGCAGGTGGTACTGCAAATGCTAGTGGCCCACTAACATCCACCCTGAATATTGTTCCATGTTGTTTCAAGTTTGAGAAAATTGAATAAAATAGACCCAGCCGTGGATTCCCTCTGCCCCCTTCTGCATCACTGCACTTATAATTCTGACCAATTTAATCCTATAAGTTTCTTGTTCATACCTACAATTTTACCTCGATTTTTCGTGACTTTTGTAAAAACAATATGGCATCTACTATATCATATAAGTTTCTGCTTTATATTACATAAGTATTTGAGATACATCTGCAAAACCTGTATTTTCGGCTAAGGGTCCGAAAGCAGTTGGGAGCATCTCCCAGCAGTGAAAGCACTCAGAGCAGTCTGCTCTCAGTGCTTTCAGTACTGGGATCTGCTGGGATCTGCTCTCAGCCCTTAGCCGAATATCCATGTTTTGCAGATGTATCCACACTCTCTCATATCGCCATTATCAACTTGGCTGCTACTACTACCTCTCTTCTACTATCTCTCTCTAGGGACTAATGACATAACCACAGTGTAGTTAATAATTTCACTACTGTCTCATTTGACCCTCCACTCTTAGACACCAAATGGCCCTTGGACATGACTTTCCGGTGTACATGATCTCAACAACAGGCCCTATTATCTTTCTTTTCTCACTGTCTCTATGCATTTACTTGTACAATATACCATCCTATTATCATTGCATTCCATTACTGTCACTTCCCCATTGATTACTGATCTACCTGACCCACCTTCTCTTTCTACTGGCTTCCTTGAAGACCTGGGTCAGAGTAAGACTTAAAAGTAGTATTAGGTATTAGAGATTTATGGTGTAGCATACTAAGAGCAGACTGAAGCTTGAAGGGAGCTACAAGAACTGTGATTAAGGACTGGAATGACTGCATGTAAGTATGTGAGTAGTATAAAAAAGCCATGGGGAGGTCCCTGAGAGGTCCAGTGAGGTTATGAGGCTGAATATCACCTTGCTTGCAAGGTCTATTCTACCCCAGAATTGAACATTTTTGATGTGCAGGCACACTTTGAACTTGGTTTGTTTTGAAGCTTCCACAAAGTTCCACAACAACTTGCCCATTCTCCATCTGCATGACATTCTGAACATATGGAGGCCCTGTACCCCTGCTGTACCCACTTGCGGCGTGCCCTGTGCGCACCGTGTTTTAGATCTACAATATTTACCAAGCAAGGTGTGGTCCACAATAGTGGAGCCTAGTATGAAGACTCATCCTTATGTACGTCATTCAATTCGTGATTTAAGCGCCGTACTTCCTTTTTAGACCATCTGTTTTGCCTATATATGGTATGGGGTCACAGAGTCTTAAAACCATTCAGTTGGATGTGACATGCACATGAGATGATGTGATTATTTAGTGACTACTCCCGAAATATTACCGCTGTTCGGTTTAGCAGCATTTAGGCCATTTTCATTTTATTTTCTCATCCTATGCTATGTATGGAGAATTGAGGAGGTACCGGTTGCGCATGGTGCTGACCACGCGCCCTAAATCTTTGACTTACGATTAATCCAAATACTTCAATGCATTGGTTCCACTGGCCGAGTGAATGCCATGCACAGTTGTGCAGTGGCCCTCAATCACATGTCTCTAAGGGGACAGTTGATGTGGAAGAGTGTAAACAAGGAACCGGGAAATGTTACTGGAAGTTGAGATTGGATGGTATCAGGAACCTGGGACAATTGTATGGGTAGACTGAGTCACTAACAGGAATGGGAATGTCACAAAGTTGCAGAGGCAAAGTGACTAAGCAGAGCAGTGAGGGAGAGTGTCTATGCAGTGAATTGAGACATTTTCACCTGTAGATTTGTATCAAGAGGACTGTAATTGAGACCCAGATTGACACTCAAAGTCATTACTCAATCAGTCTAACAGTCTTAGGGACCCTACAGTCATGTATCACCATTTGGGATGATGAAATCTTCTTGGTCAAAAATAGGTACATCATATTCTAAATAATGCAATTACTCTAGGCTAGGCAGATATAAGGCTACCAGTACAAAGCTGTTATCAATTTGGTGTTATTAGAGGAGGAATGTCAATGCCAGCCTTTAATCACCATAGGAAGGGGTTATCAGTTGAAAATCACCATTTGGGATATGACAAATCATGCCAATAAGATACTTTGATAATCTAGTTTAGACAATTAATTATGTGTAATCAATCAATTAGACTCAACATCGACTCAAAATCATTGTCAGACCCACTATTTACATCCCCATTGTCCCCATCATCTTCCACAGGTTTCTTGAGTTTTGGTTGAGCATGACCAACCATTGTAAATGTGGTTAAAACTGAGATGACTGTTGCAGCCCTGGCTGACGGCTTTTGTTGGGGCTTCAAAATTGATATTTTATCATATCCACTTTGGGAATGCATGATGTGACAATCTCTTTGTTGTTTGTTCTTTTTACTGGTCTCAAACATAGTTTCCTTGTTTCTACTTAAGTTAAAGCTTGTGAGCAGGTGTATTGATGTAAGAAGTACATTAGTACAGAGTTACAGTAGTTCTCTGTTGCAATTACTGATACAGTGACCCAAACAAATCTCATTTCATCCCAAACCAACACTTCTTTTCAATATCCTGACAGCAAAACTCTAGGTCTCTCTACTCAAATTTGACAGTAGTGTACAGCATAACCAGGAGTCCATGTATGATGTTTGGTTAAGTAAAAATCTAGTTTGTCCCATTTGATGATACTGTCCCAAATGGTGATACATGACTGTTTACCCATACTACCGTTCACTCACCTGAGACTATGGTGGTAGAGGGGAAAGGCAAGGGCAAAAGGAAAACAATGGGCCAAGCTATGTTGTCAATTGTTTTTCCAATACTTCCCTCTAACTCCCATTTCCTAGGCTGCTTAGGGGATTGGGATGATGGTGGCAATGGCAATGAAAATGTGCACCCTGCAAGTAGTGCAAGAGCAAGAAGATCCCTTGTCTTGTGCAGGCTGGCAAGTGGAGTTCAATAATCTACAAATGCTGCCATGATGCCAAGATAAAGTGCTCATATTTGGGCAGCCAAACAGCATCTCAGCAGCAAGAAGGGGGATCAGGAGAAAGGATGGCAGTTATAGAGAGTCAGTTGGTGCAAGTCCCTGCTGACGGACAGGCCATTTGGGAGGGGTGCACTTGGGCCAATCTTTTGAGAAGGTTGGATGAAATGAAAGGGAGATTGATTGCCCTAAAAATGCAGGCCGTGATGGGACAGTTGAGGACCATTGAGGCTGGAACTGGAGGTGCCAAGGTTGTTGAAGAAGAGGAGAGTAGTAGAAGATAGTGAGAAAGAGGAGATGAAGGGCAGAGAGGAGGAAAAAGAGGAAGATGATGAAGGAGATGGAGTGTTGGCACCAAAGAAGGCAAAAGTAGCAGAGTTGGTACATTGTTGTCTTTGTTATGTATATACTATATTGCCATTGTTACAACTGGAAAATTCCCCAGAGGGAAGGAAAGAGAAGCATAGCATAGTAATTAATGGGCCTCTTCTTACTTTCATGCACCCTCCTGCTTTCTTGTCTATATATAATTTTTTGAACTTTGTATATACTAAAATGATGATATCTTGAATTGGAAAGGCAAACGGGCTGCATAGTGGCAATGAGAAATTTTTTATGTTGTATAATATACTTGAGATAATTAGTGAGTGATTATAAGGAATGAACTTGGTGAACATTTAAGTAAGAAGGATAGACCATATAAGGGAGAGAGTAAACACTTAATTTGCCATCATTGTGTTTACCCTCTTGATGCATAGAAGTTATTTTGGAGCAGAAATCAGAATTTCAGAACAAAGAAAATGTTTTGTTATCAAGATCTAGGTTTGTCAGGGTAGTTAGCATGAAATACAGGTACCAGTTCATCAGCAGTAACCCAAGACTACCTCTTCCCATAGACCGGACGGTACATCCAGTGGTTGAGTCACAGCTCGTGGGTGCCTTTGGATCTTTTTGCGTGCGCACGTCTCACATCCCTCTACGTACTTTTCCACGGAGGAGTGCAGTGTTGGCCACCAGAAATGGGTGCTAACTAGATCAAATGTACCGTGGAGCCCAGGGTGTCCAGCAGTGGGATGGTCATGACATTGACGTAGTACTTTGGTGCGCAGATCATTGTCTGCTGGCACATACACTTGTCCTCGGGAGTAGACCAGAGTTGTCCTCCCATTTGGTGATTCCATTGGCCAAGCATTGTAGTCCATGCTCTTTGACTGTTTTGAGACCTTCCAGTACCTGTGCTTCCTGCTGTGAGGCTTTCCGGATATGATCCTCTAAGGGGTTCCATAGAATAGAAGCTGTAATTTTGGTGAAGTGATTGGGCTTAAGGACCATCTGCTGTCGATTATCCTCATTGTCTAGTACCTGGTGGGCTGCCATATGGGAGAGAGCATCAGCCTGAGTGTTTATTCTACCAGGGCGGTGGATCATGTGGAAGTCAAACCGTGAAAGGTATAGAGCCCAGTGAGCTTGGCGGCGGGTGAGGTCTTGAGCTGTGCGCCAGAATTCGAGGTTAGAGTGATCAGTGATGATGTTGAATGGCTGGGGTAGTCCTTCTAGGAAGTTCCTCCAGTCCTTCAGCGCTTCTATGATGGCTAGCATTTCCCAGTCATAGATCTCATAGTTGTGTTCTGCTGGTTGCATAGAGGCTGATCTAAAGGTGACAGGATGCCATTGGCCATCATCTTGCTTCTGCATGAGGGCACCGCCAGTAGCAAAGCCTGAAGCATCTACTTTAATTTGGGTTGGTCTGTCCAGTGTCTATAGGGCTAAGATGGGTGCAGAAATGAAGGCCTCTCAAAGGGTATCAAATGCTTGTTGTTGGGTGTCCATCCAGGTGAAGGATATGTCTTTCCGAGTGAGGTCGTTCAGGGGCCTGGCTATCCTTGCAAAGTTCCGGATAAAGTGTCAGTAGAAGTTAGCAAATCCAAGGAACCCTCATAGCTCTGGAAGGTTAGTGGGGGCTGGCCAGTCGCGAACTGCAGCTACCTTTACCGGGTCCATTCTCACCTCTCCTTCCGATATAATGAGGCCTATGTATTCAATCTGCTGTTGTTTGAATTCACACTTCTCCGGTCGTAGGTATAAATCATGCTTCTCCAACCGGGTTAGTACTTCCCGTACTACTCGTCAGTGTTCCTGAAGATCACTGCTAAAGATGAGGATGTCGTCTAGGTAAACCGCTACCTTTCCAGCTGCAATGAGGTCTGCAAATATAGCATTCATAAGTGCTTGAAACATTGCGGGGGAGTTGGTGAGACCAAAGAACATAACCTTGGGCTCGAACAGCCCTCGTGTGGTTGCAAAGGCTCCTTTCCATTCATGACCTTCCTTGATTCTGACATTATTATAGCCCCAGCATACATTGAACTTGGTGAAATATCGAGCCCCTTGAAGCTGACTAATTATATCAGCCACCAATGGGAGAGGGTGGCGTTTCTTCACAGTATACTCATTTAGTTTCTGGTAATCCTGTATGAAACAAAGTTTCCCATCCTTCTTCTTCACAAAGAAGACTGGGGACAAGATGGGTGATTTGGAGGGAACAATGTAGCCTTTCTGCAGATTTTCTTCTAGGAAGCGATCCAACTCCTCCTGCTCGTTTAGGGACATGGGGTAAATCTTGGTGCACATGGTTGCCGGTGCTCCAGGTATGAGATCAATTGCATGGTCCCAAGGTTGGTGGGCAGGTAATCGTTCGGAGGCGGATTCTGAGAAAACCTTCTTGAAATCACGGTACTGCTCAGGGACTATTTCTTCGAAGGTTCTAACAGGTTTGTCTCGGTTGGCTTCCTCTGCTAGCTGCTGGGAATAAGTGAATCCTGCGGCGCACCAGACTTCCTCAGTCTGTTCCTCTAAGATTCCTGCTCTTACCCATGCCCAATGGGTTTTATGATTGGCTTGGTTTTGGTGTATTGGAGGTTCCTCCACCACTGCTGATTCACTCTCTTCAAGCGTCGCTTCCGGTGGCACCTCAATATGAGGGGGTTCAGCTGGAGGTTCCAGGTTCAGGAGTTCAGGGATTGGGCTTTCTGTGTTAGCAGCGGCTAGATGAGGGTATGAGATCTCCTTGTTTGGGACTTCTTCTATAGCTACTCGAGGGGGCTTTACTGAAAGCCATCCTTTCTCCCAATCAATCTCCGGATTTACCTTCCGTAGCCAGGGGAGTCCAAGGATAACGTCTTCACCTCCTAGGTTGGTGATCAGAAAGTCCATCCATTGCTCTTGATTATCCACTGTGAGTGCTAGGCTTGCAAAATGGGTTATCTGTTCAGCTCGGTTAGGTGTTCCGTCAATATTAAAAATGTCAATTGGTTTATGAAGGGGTGCACATCTTACATGATTCTGGGTGGCAAAGTCGGTTTAAAAACAGGGCGGTAGCTCCACAGTCTACCATGGCTGCAGTTGTTATACAATGATTCCTTCCTCTTAGTCTCGCATGAATTTGGAAATGTGGGGAAGTGGAGTTTAATTCCCGGGTCAACAATATTGTACATGATGGGTGCGAGTCATACAAAGAAGTAGCAAACATAACAAACTGATTACGGGGTACTCTCGGTGCAGCTGGAGCGGGTACCCTCTTTAAAAACCCTGTTGAAAGCCAGAGGACGAGGGGGACATAGCATTAGCACAATCAAGTAATTCCCTTATTTGACCAATCTGGTTGGAAAAGTCCTGGTTAGGGAGGCTCGGAGTAGCAGGTATGGTTGTCGGAGTAGATGTTGGGGTTGAGGCAGCAATCTGGACAGATTCATTTGGGAATAGGGAGAATGGCGCGGGTCCCGTAGCAGATATCTGCTGGCGTCGGCCTTAATCTTGTACGAGTCCCATGAATTTGTCTTGGCAGACTGCTTCCAGATGTCCTCGGCATCCACAGTAACGGCAAGTGGTTTCTCGGTGTGGGCAGTTTTGCTTGACATGACCTTGGGCACCACAGCCGAAGCATCGTCCTCGCATGCGAGCTAGGAATGCCTCCCTAGTATGCCCATTACTAGTGTGGGTGGCATCAATGTCCATAGCGTGGGGGTCAGCAGGGGCAGTGTGAGCAGTGTGTGTGGGAGCGTGTCCAGAATTTCGGCCGGTCATGGTGGGATCATGCAGGTAGACATCCATCGATATGGCCCATTTGAATGCCTCCTTCAGAGTCAGAGCAATTTCTTGGGCAATGTTTACGATGATGAGATGTTGTTGGATCTCTGGAAGTAAGGCAGTGAAGAAACATTCCCGCAAATCAATATCAGACATTTCAGTCCGATCTCCAATATCCTTGAACTTCTGAGCAAATTCTGCAACTGTCTGCCCTTTACTTTGCCTGAGATTCTTGATCTCACTATGGGCTTCCATTCCTGGGTCCATTGGTTCGAACCGTTGGCCAAATTCCTTCAGGAACCTATCCCAATTTCGTCCGAAAGGGGGATTTTCTGCACTGAAGTGTAGCAGATGGGGAGTTGCCCAATCTCCGGCGCTTTCTGTGAAGAAGCCCAGGGCAGACTTGATAAGTTTCACCTGACTTTTGGCGAGATCAGGTTGTTCTGATGCCCAATTTTGGAACTGAGCCATGAAGCGATGAGCTTCAGAACCATCTTTACCCCTGAAAACCCCGGGTTTATTCATGCTTGACTTGGAAGATGAGCATTCCTCCATGGCTGTAGCAAGACTGGCTACTTGTCTGATGAGCTGCGCCATGAGATCCTCAGCAGAGGTATTTGGGGCAGGCGGGACAGGAGTCGACATGGTAGGAGTAGGCGATCAGGGATGGGGAATGGCAAGAAGGTTGTATTTTTCACGGTAATTGGGTTCTGGACTGAATTGGAGAGCGCGTGGGGGCAAGGCTGAGAGTCACAGTCATACCAGCTATCACCAATGTGGTGGACGTGATGCTGATCTCTGGGGTCAAGTGCGTGTTGGAGAGCAGAGCAATTGGTTGTAGCGGTATGATGAGAAAGATCTACAGGTGTAGAAGATGTGATGTATGTGGATCCTGCAAGGACAACCTTATCGGAAGGCTGTTAGTGCAGTAGTGGATCTTGACCTAATGTCACGAAGTGGCAGAGGCAGAGTGACTAACGGAGCAGGAAAGCGGAGTGACTAATGGAGCAGGAAAGCGGAGTGACTAAGCAAGGCGGTGAGGTGGAGCGACTAAGCAGGTTAGTGAGGCGGAGCGACTGAGCGGAGCAGAGGCAAGCTGGTCCCAGATAATGACAGAGATATATTGAGTATCGTAGTCATAGGTAATAGTAAGTAAGCACATATCTGGTCCCAGATAATGACAGAGAGGTCAAGAGAAGGGATCAGGCTGTGGGGGGTTGGCTATATATACATAATCCGGTCTGCGAGAAACAACAATGTAATACTGTACAGTTCAGGGGCAAGGAAGGTGGCGGAAGCCAATAGAAAGAGAAGGTGGGTCAGGTGGATCAGTAATCGATGGGGGTTGACAGTGATGGGATGATGTATTGTACAAGTAAAGGCATCAAGACGGTGAGAAAGGGAAAATGATAGGGGCTGCGTACTTTATGACAAACAGTATGCATCTATCTATATCAAGTGAAAGAGTTGGGATTCATATAGTAGTGGCCTTTTATTGACCCAAAATAGTTCTAAAGTCTTCTAAAAAAGATCTTGTCATTGGTTGACCTGGTACATTGTCTTATAAACTCAAATTGCCTAATTATCTTTGCTGAATTCACTTAGTTTTCTATGTTTCATGACTGAAACCAGTTGTTCCAAACCCATTTTCAAATCAAACTCAATTTTCCCCACCTCCAATTCAAGTTGAAGAAGAGAAGAACGTCGCAGAAATTCTAAACTCCAAACTGGAGGCATTGCAGATATTGTCCTCTTTGATGGGGTTGACCTGATAATGCAACTGCCTAACTCTCAAGGCTACGATGCTGTCTTGGTTTGCACAGACCTGTATGGAAAACAAATCCATGCTATCCTCTGCACCAGCTCCATCACAGCCGAAGGCATTGCCGATATCTACTATCGAGAGATCTTCCGCCTGCATGGTCTTCCTCTTCACTTTAAATCCGACCGCGGACCTCAGTTTGCAGTGAAACTCATGTGATCCCTTCTTGCTAGGCTAGGAATTAAATCAGATCTAACCTCCGGATACCGTCCTCAGTCCAATGGCCAAACAAAACACGCAAATCAGGAAGTGGAGAAATACATCTGCCTCTATGTGGGATGGCAACAAGATGACTGGGCAGAACACCTTCCCATGGCGGAGTTTGTGATTAACTCGCGGACCCATTCCGCCCTAGGCATGTCCCCATTTGAGTCAACCTACGGCTATCTCCCCCTGTTCAATATCCCAGTTGGCCAACGCAGCAGCATTCCAGCTGTGGATGACTGCATACGGATTCTCCGAGAAGCGCGCCAAGATGCCGGGGCCGCCTTACACCTAGGAAAGAAACAACAGAAGGAGGGATACAAACACGGGAAACAGAAAGCTCATCAATTCAAAGATGGGGACATAGTCTGGCTCAGTGCAGAGGACATTAACCTTCAGCTATCCAGCGAAAAGCTGGGAGACCGACAGCTTGGACCTTATTGTATTCTGGACAAAATTGGCCCTTTAGACTACTGCCTTGACCTTCCTCTGTCCCTAGACCGCCTTCATCCCATCTTCCATGTTGACAAACTATATCCCTGGAAAGGTAACCCCATCAACGGTGAAATAACAACACCACCAGAGCCGGTATACTTAGAGGATAAAGATGAACTGGAATATGAAGTAGAGGAGATCTTGGACAGTCGGGTCTGATGGAAAAAGTTGGAATATTTAGTTAAGTGGAAAGGTTACAATGCAGGACACAACTCTTGGGAACCCACACCCAACCTCAGTCGGGCACCAAAAATCATTCGAGCCTTTCATAAAAAACATCCGACAGCGGCAAAGCCTTGACCATTGAGGGCAATGGTCATAAGGAGGGGGGTAATGTCATAAAGTATGCAGCCCCTATCATTTTCCCTTTCTCACCATCTTGACACCTTTACTTGTACGATACATCATCCTATCACTGTCAACCCCCATCAATTACTGATCCACCTGACCCACCTTCTCTTTCTATTGGCTTCCGCCACCTTCCTTGCCCCTGAACTGTACAGTATTACATTGTTGTTTCTCACAGACCGGATTATGTATATATAGCCAACCCCCCTCAGCCTGATCCCTTGTCTTGACCTCTCTGTCATTATCTGGGACCAGGTATGTGCTTACTTACTATTACTTATGACTACGATACTCAATATATCTCTGTCATTATCTGGGACCAGCTTGCCTTTGCTCCGCTCAATCGCTCTGCCTCACTAACCTGCTTAGTCACTCCACCTCACCACCTTGCTTAGTCACTCTGCTTTCCTGCTCCGTTAGTCACTCCGCCTCTGCCGCTTCATGACACTGTTAAGATCATGTACACTGTGAAGCTATGCCAGAGGCCACAAGGTGTCTAAGGGCAGCAGACTGAGTAGGACAGTCGTGAAGTTATTAACAACACTGCCGTTACACTGCTAGTCCTCGGAGATCGAGAGTAAAGAAGGAAGGGAGCCAGAAGCAGCCAAGTCATGTCAGCGACTGGTTCTAGTAACAGGTGTCACCAGGTGTCACACTCAAGAAAACCTTAGGTGGTAGAGCGATAAAGGAGGCAAGCAGAGTTCTGGGCTAACCCAGGTAGAATAGATGAGATCAAAGCTAAGGAAATACAGCAAGTAACTACAGCCTATATACGAGTACACAACCCAACGCCCTGGGTTAGTGGTAAACATGAGTAGAACATAAGTAAAGCAATGTGTAAGTAATGAAAGCTTGATCCTCGTGCTGTATATGTGTTGTAAAACTGCTGTGTTTAATATAAGTAAATGAAAAGCACATGTTGTATCAGTAAGCATGAATAATATATTGGTCAGGTGATAAGATAAGACAAGATATAGCATAAGGGAGATAGAAGATAAGACAAAAGATAAAAGATCAGACAAGGGATAAGGAAAAAGATAAGATGAAAAAGAAGTGATCGTAACAAGTCAGAGCGGCAGTGCCGCCAACAACAAGGAGCGGACCAAAGGACTTGTAAGTCCTAAAGATAGAGTAGAGAGTACTTTAAGGTGACATGCCTCAAGACTAGAGAGAGACAAGAGATCAGAGGTAGTCTCAAGTCAAAGATGTTAAGAGGATAATCTAAGTTGATAATTAAACTGAGGAACTACGATACAGTACAGAAGTATTTATATCTACAGACCGGCACATTGGAGTGGAGCGCCAGACTAACTACTAGGAGCTATACGTGTAATACCTGCAGGGTAGTAGATAAAACAATATGGAGAGACTAGGTAGAAAGGGAATGTGTAGTGAGAAAGAACAATAAGAACAAGATCACAATAGACAGTGAATCTCGGAGTACTGAGTGGTGGAGTAGGGCACCGAGGCATGGACTTGACACATACAGTGATAAACAAAGAGAACACCCTTCAAAATGCATTTTCAAACTTAGGTGGTTTTTCAAAGCTGGCAGGCACAATAGTATTGGACAACCTTGTTGCTGCAAGTGCAGTCTCAGTCCAGTCACAATACTTACTATGTTGACACTTGCTGAGACAATAGAAGAAGATCAATTCAAGTACAGTACTTCATACACAGGTGATGGACAGCCTGTGCAGGTATTGACCTCTCATCATGGACAGCCCATTATGTTAGTCCCGACCCATGGCTATTCTGTTACTTGACATGAATCTCCTATCCTACAAACTCTAGCTCATGGTACTGGTACTGGGAAATAACCTCAATGTTGTCCTCATTCACAATCTCCTCATGACCCACCTTCTCACTTTGACCTGAGCTGCAGTGAGGAACACTTCATTGGAAGAAAATTGGGAGTGCAGAAATACCTCCTGATACAAACCATCAATACGGTCAGTGGTATTGGAATAATAGTAGAGGAGGCTACTAATAGACCAGAGGTGAAACTATACTTACAAGACTAATTCTGACCCAGGTCTTATATTATACCAAGCTCTCCTGTCACTGGACGGACCCATTTCAAGTCTCCTTAGGAGCCTTGCAGTCGGTACACCCAGCTGGGAATGTACTCACACAATACATCATAGTCATACCAGCTTTCCTGTGCAACCATTGTTAGAGATGACTCTAAAACTTAAAGACTTCATAGGGGTACAAGAGTGCACCCCGGAAGATGTTACAGTCATACTTCAGGAGGTCCTAGAGTCAATGGGAGCTGAAGTAGCAGGGAGTGGAATCAAGTTTTCTGACTTACAAGTGCAGTTCCTCACAGTAGGAACACAGCTGGAGATAGACCTTCAGAAAAATCTCAGCAGTGGCTGATGACTCCAACAAATTGCTCGGATTTCCTCTGTCATGCCTTGACCTGTCACCCGTAGCCTCCTCACGTCCTCCTTCAGACCTTAGGACCTTCTTTGGACCCCCCTCCGGACCTCTGCTTGTTCCTCCCAAGACATCGGCTACTTACCTACCATCTATGCATCCAAAAATCCCCACATGCGGCCATTAACCCCATCAATAACTCATCTCGATTGCCCACCTTACAAGTATAGACCATTCCGATGTTTCCTTGTCAACTTCTTTGTACCTATCTAAACAGTCCTGTAATGTCTGAAAGCCCAGCTTGGTATATTTTGAACACACACTCTTCACATAGGTCCAGTCCCTGTCCCTTTGTACCTGCTCCCTATATGGAATTTCTCTTTACCCTCTGCTTCTCATGCTGGGGAGGTGGCAATGGAGAAGCAATACATGGGTGGATGGGAGGGAGAGCTTTGACATTACCATGATCAAGGTCCTGGAGCCCGTGGAGCAAGTAGGGAGCTTGAGGAGCTTGAGGAGGCTTGGGGAAGGTTGGCTCACCAAAACAATAGATGTTTGGGGAGTTTTAGTGCTGGTTGAGGGAGGTTAAAGACCCACTTGGATTGCTTAGACGTGAAGTAAAAGCATATATTGGATTGCATAGATGATCATTGAGATGCAAAACAGAATTAGAGAGATTGAGATAGAGGATACCAACCACTATCCCACTTCCCGGGACCTCCTTCCCGGGCTTGCACTCTATTGGGAGCTCTCATGTCCGAAGCTCACACCACCTACTAGTTATAACCATCCTACATTGACATTCCTAGCTATTACAATTCATACTACGCAGCACTCCTACATCTCCTAACTCCCGGTTACATTTATCTTCACCAGTTATTGTTCTAGGGACCTCCCTGGACCTTTTAGGAACCCCTTTGAGGGTCACATCTCGTAGTAAGAACTACTACTAGGTCATTCCTGTCCTTGGCTGCAGGTTCCCGTAGCTCTCTTCAAGCTCCAGCTTGCTCCTAGCATGCTACAATGTAAACCTTTCATATTTGCACTGAGGCTGGCTATCACATATGGTTCTAAGCAACTAACTATAGGTTGGGAGCAGTATGGTTCAACCCCCCCACATCCAGAGTCAACCTACCAAATTATCAGACAATTCAGGCACTCCAAAATGCAGATCTAATGGCAGCAGCAGCTAAAATTGATGAGGAAGGTGATGGGGATGTGAATTTAATTGCTGTGAAAAATTGTCGGCATAGGAGGTACATGACTGCTCACCTCCTGGCTCCAGTGGACTCAATGCCAGATCAGGATAGTCCAGTCAGGATCCACAGCAGACAAACAGTATATGCGTACACTCCCATGAGGCAGATGTACCAACTTCTGGTGAGGAGCAAGGAATCTGAAGCAATGCTCTGTTCATCCGCAAAACCTGTATTTTTGGCTAAGGGTCTGAAAGCGGTTGAGAGCACTTCCCAGCAGTGAAAGCACCCAGAGCATGTTGCTTTCAGTGCTTTCAGCACTGGGATCTGCTCTCAGCCCTTAGCTGAATATCCAGGCTTTGCAGATGTTCTCAAGAGACCCAACATTGGAACTTGCTACATAGCAGAATTAGACACTCTGATGCTGTCTGAGGAACTTTCCAGATCCAAGAAAGAGCCTTGAAATTCTGTTGCAGATTGGTGTCAAATAATCAGGGAACTTCATATGTGGTCCACTGTAAGCCAGAAGGGGTAGCAGGACCTCCTTCTGAGCAATTAAACCAGAATAGGGAGCTCCCAGGTTCTGATGGCCGTTTCCTGGCCCAGGAATAACAAGGCTCCTGAATTTTGCAACTCAGGTAATGTGGCTACAAGGAGTTCCCAATTACACTCGAGAACCTCCCCTACTGTGTATGCCCTGTCACACAATCTGATGCCTCCCCCTAGAGTCAACCTGCAGATGAAACCAGTAACTCCAGTTCTGTTGCAGCAATACCTGGTTGGTGGATCAAGGATGTACACATTGCTCCAAGACTGAGTAATCCACCAGTCATACCCTATCAAGGCTTGGTATCAATGTAATCTCAGACATTGACAGTGGAGGTTCAAACCAACAAAGAGCATTGGTAGCTCATGAGGGAACAGTACCTCCACAGGCAGCTCCCTGTCACAGGGCGGTGAAGGCGGAGTGACTAAGCAAGGCAGCGAGGCAGAGCAACTGAGCAAAGCAGTAAGGCAGAGCAACTGGTCCCAGATAATGTCGCGACGAGGCAGGAAGTGAGAGGTGGGGAGTCCAAGTACACTGAGGAGCAACAGTGGCAGAGCAAGAAGGCACAGAAACAAGCACAAAGCACAGATGAAAGAAGTAGTGATCCTGAACAACAGTGAGATAGCGTCAGAGGCCAATCACACCAGCAATCAAAAGGGAATCTAGTTGCCCAATGACCAAGAGGTCAAGATGGGGAACTAGGATCTGTCTACTGTCTTATATACTACTCTTGTCTAATGAGTAAGCGATTGTAAATAACAATGTGAGATAGAACAAGAGTGAGGAATCAATATATATGAGTAATAACGAGTCAATAATGAACCATAATGAACTAATCAATGAATAAGGATGAGTTGTATGGAAGTGTATGGAAACAAATGGAACTAATGGGATGATTGTGTGATAAAGTACAATAAACATGTGAAAAGAGATTGATGGGAACACACTGCTGATGGCGCATCATGAGACTTCATGACAGATAATGACAGAGATATATTGAGTATTGTAGTCATAGGTAATAATAAGTAAACACATGCCTGGTCCCAGAGAATGACAGAGAGGTCAAGATAAGGGACCAGGCTGTGGGGGTTGGCTATATATACATATTCCAGTCTGTGAGAAACAACAATGTAATACTGTACAGTTTAGGGGCAAGAAAGGTGGCAGAAGCCAGTAGAAGGAGAAGGTAGGTCAGGTGGATCAGTAATTAATAGGGGATTTGACAGTGATGGGATGATGTATCGTACAAGTAAAGGCATCGAGACAGTGAGAAAAGGAAAATGATAGGGGCTGCATACTTTATGACACTCCCTTTGTGATTGAAACACAGGTGAGCTGGCCTGATGCAGTTGTTGACTCAACATACTCTCAGGTGTCAGCAATAATGATCCAGCAACAGGCCCAGACCATCGAGGTGCTTCATGAGCAACTCTGTATGATAAGGAGAGAATGCCAGCTGGCATGCTAGCCAATATCCCAGATAGGACCTGTCTTGTCAGTGAAGATTGACAGACAGTTCTCCAAGTCAGGAAACATGGTGGGACTATGCAGACATTTGTTAAGGTAAGTTTAATCTCAGTTGATGATAGAACAACTGAGTTGATGTAGGTACCTGTTAAGGTAAGTTTAATCTACGGTGTAGTCAGTACGTGAGCGGGGCATCCGATATACTTGAGCTCACCTCAGTTGATGATAGAACAACTGAGGGGTTCGTGATATGTTGTCGTGCATGATCTATATGGTACTATACAGTATAATGTAATCGGAGATGGTGGATACGGATAGGGATGGTCAAAGCGGGGGATTGTACATACAGGGAGTAGTATGTGTAAGTATGTACGGAGTTTTCCCCAACACCCCCCCTACTCCATACCATCAAGTCCTAGAATAGATACCATTTTAGAATGAATTGTACCATTCAATGCCTTTGTGAATAGGTCCACAACGTTCTCTCCAGATTGGATCCTCTGCACCTTTACTTCACCACTCGATACCTTCTCCCTGATGTAGTGGTGTCTCATCTCAATGTGTTTGACTAATGCATGTCTCTTGGAGTTCTCCGTGAGGCATACAGACCCAAAATTGTTACTGAGGAGCTCAATAGCTCCGGCTTGTGCAAGGTTGACCTCAGCCAGGAAAGAGGCCAGCCATACTGCTTGCTGTGTGGCTCGAGATAGTCCGATGTACTCAGATTCCGTAGTAGACAGTGCTACTGTAGCTTGCCTCTTTGAACACCATGATACCGGGCCTGCCATGAAGAATACATAACCTGATGTGGAGCGATAGGTGTCCTTGCATCTGGCATGGTCAGAATCTACGTACGCGTAAGGTTTGAGTCCAGCGCCTGGCGCCGTGTTTTGCAGGCCCAGCGTTCGGTATGTGATGGAGTTAGGTGATGGTCCATAGAATATAGCCAGCTACCCACTCGATGCACTCCCAGTGCTGTCGTCCCGGATTAAGCTGGTACCTTGCGAGGAGCCCTGCAGCAAACACCAGGTCTGGTCAGGTGCACACTTCCCCCCACAGGATGCACCCCACAATGGATCCATAGGGCTTGTCCCGCATCAATTCTGCCTCTTCATCGGGGAGCAGGGACAGGGATTCAGTGAGTCTGACATTAGGCGGTAGTGGGGTGTTCCGGCATCGTACATGCTCAAGCCCAAAATTCGCCAACATCCTCTTGAAATATGTCTTCTGTGAGATGGTTATTGCCTTTGACTCCGGGTTTTGGGTAATGTTCATGCTAGTAGAACCTCTCTTTTGACTTTGTTCGCCTCCCAGATCAGCAACCGTCTTGTTTCTTCCCCCTGCCATTGGGGAGCCGCCGCATACATCATCGCCATATGTACTGGTGATGGTGTACTCACCTCCTACGCGTTGGTACTGGATACATGGATCAGCTCTTGATGCCGTGTACCCGTCTTGAGCATATCCTGTGGCGAGTGTCTCCTGCCAGTCGTGGCTCCCTTGCATGGTTCCATAGATTGACTTCCTGAGCTTGCAGACGAGGTGTTCGGAGCCTGGTTTGAGGAAACCCTCCGGCTGCTTCATGTACACGTTATGGGTAATTGGGCTGTTCAGGAAGGCCGCAGCAAAGTTGACTTGGAAGATGGATAATTGTAACACTGCAACGATGGCCAGAACCAGTCTGATGGATTCCATGCGGGCTACGCCTCCATAGGTCTTGGCCTTGGATCTGCATATAACCTTGTGCCACGTATCTGGCTTTCCGTTTCAGGAGTTTTCCTTGGGCGTCAAATTTTCTTGCATATGTCCAATGTCTGCCAGTAAGGTTTGCCTCTGCCAGCAGTGGGACAAGATCCCAGCATTTCTTTTCCATCAGAGTGTGGTACTCTTTCTCCATTGGTGTAAACCAGAGGTCCGGTCTCTTCATCGCTTGTTTAAATGTCTGGGAGACCCATAACTCTCCCGATGTCGCAGCAAATGAGTAGGGACTTTGCATGATGAGTGCTAGCGGTTCGGCCTCCTTGTTGGTAGTCCACTGCTCACCCAGCCCTCTTGCCACTTGTTCCCTCTGTTTGTATTCCTCGTTTTCCAGGTATCTGCAGGATGGTACATGGCCTCATTCACTGCGTCTTGGCATTTCCAGCAGTTGGGTCAGTGGTTCGGGCGGGATCATACATGCATTCATTTTGATTGATTTCTTTGGTGGGGGGTCCAAAATCCCCGTTTGGGGCTTTGTCCTTGTCTTCTACCATGACTGGTTCCCTTGTCCTGTACAACACCCCCTCTTCAAACGTTACGCCGTGCGATTCTTCTATCCGCTTTGTGTCTGGTATCCACAACCTATAGCCTCTTTGGCCCATATATCCTAGGAGTTTTCCTTTGACTACTTGCCTCCCCAGCTTCCCAGTCCATCCTCCTCAATCGCACCCAAATGGCCTCAGGTGGGATATGTCTTGGCGTCTGTCTGTCCAGGCATCGATAGGTACGGTATCGGGGAACCTTGTGGAGGGTACGGAGTTTGTGGTATAGATGAATGTAGATGCCGCCTCCCCCCAAAACAAGTAGGGAAGTCCTGCGTGTATGTGTGCCTTCCATTACAGTTCTGAATCCTTGCTCAGCTACCCCGTTTGCAGCAGATGAGTCATGTGGGACCTTCTCAATTATAATTCCATGTTCTTTGCAGTACTCATCTACTAGCCCATTGTTCAGTTTTCCCCCTCTGTCAATGCGTATTATTCTCAGCTTCTTTCCCATCTGTCTCTCGGCCATGGTGCGGTACCCGTGCTGCGCTCTCACCCCTGTCTCCTTTCTCTTATTGTTCAGGAAATATGGTACTCGGAATGATGATCTACCATCTTTACACAGCATTAGGTAGCTCGCTCCGCCTCGAGTTTGAGTCCTGGATGGTCCAAACAGGTCTATGTGCATGCATTCTAGGATTTCTGTCTCGTGTGTTAGAATTTTGTCAAACGGGTGTTTCGTAGCCTTTCTGAACAAACAGTCCTCACACATCCCTCAAATCTCACATTTTGTGATGTTCAGGCCATCGACCAGCTGGCGGTTTGCCATCCTCAGTATGCGACGGATTGCTATGTGGCCCAGTCTCCTGTGCCATGTCAGTAAGCCAGCTGGCCTATCTCGCGCTCGTGAGTAGTTTGCCACTGTTCTTCCTGCCTCCAGTACTTCCACCTCATACATCTTGCTCCTGCCATAGCCCTCGAGTATGGTATTTCCGTCTGCTGACCTGACGGTCATTATCCCCATACCCCATTCACCTCTCATTCCTTGGTTGTCTAGTGTTGTCAGTGAGATCAGGTTGTGCCCAAAAGACGGGGTGTGCCTTGCTCCTTGGAGTTGTATCACTCTCTCCCTGTCCCCGATATGCGTTACAAATTGTACAGTTTCTAGACCGAGTATTTGGAACCTCTCAGCATCTCCGGATATGGCGTTGTTTCCCCCTTGTCCCTGAACTTCTGTATACTCGATGAAATCGGATTTACGGACCCAACAATGCTCTGAAGCTCCTGAGTCCAAGAAAGTCTTTATTACGTACAGGGATGTACACCCGTGGCATACTGTACAGTCTTCGGCTGAAACAATGGAATAACTAAGTACCTCCCTCGCCCCTTTCCCGTCGCTCTCACACTGATCCTTATCCCTTAGAACAGGATTATTTTGTCTGTTCGTCGGATCAGGGTTTAAGCTCGGTCTTGGGTGAGGCGTGGATGTACTGTGTTCATCCCTCGCCCGCTGACACGCCTAAATTTTGGCTAGACGTCTATGCTGTGAATTGTGACATTTTCACGTATAGATTTGTATCGAGAGGACTGTAATTGAGACCCAGATTGACAGTCAAAGTCAATACTGAATCAGTCTAATAAGTTGAAGGGACCATATACCCATACTAGCCATTCGGGCCTGGCACTTGTGAGTATAGGAACATCGTGTTCTGCTCCTTGTGACTGCGAGAAGTCTATCCAGTTGTTGGGTATTCTTCAAACTTAGGATCAGTTGTTGGTCTTAAGGGCAAATCACGCTGTGTGGTTGTGCCAGCACATAGTTCTAGCCCTCCGTAGGGGTCTGTGTGTTTCAGTTTTACTTTACTTTGATTCAAACCCCCAATTCTTGATATACCCAAATCAATACAAACCAAAGCACAAATCGTGCTGAATCTACCTTGATCAAAGGAATATATCGAATCCTTAGAACGATTCAAATTGATTGATCAAAGCTTCTTACTTAGTTCTCAAAGCTTTGCGGAACCTTTGCCAATGCTACCCCTTGCTATTAAATAAATATGATAGCAGTGAACTTGCATATTGTATATTAGATTGATTGGTTGGAGTGCCCATTAGATTCCTTCCTTTCTCTTTCACACAAAAACGAGGCAAGCTCGTTACCGCACGGACATTACATACGTTGCCATGGGTGAGGTGAACTCTTCTGGTTCGGATGTTGTCGCTACGCTTGCACTGGCGTTTGCTGGCTTGGGTTTCGAGTAGTTGTTTTGTGGGCCCTGACCTTCCATGCCTCCACCTTTTGCCCAACACTTCTTCGCAATGTGCCCGGGCTTACTGCAGTTGTGGCATATTACTGCAGGTTTGCTCATGTTGCGGTTTGTTGTTGGTACTTGGGCATGCTGCCATTAGGGCTTTTACTCTCTTTGAGTCGCGCTCCTCCTCCTTCCGTTCTTCTTCCCTCTGGTACTACAGCATCTGAAGGTATGTAAATGCTTCTGTGCTTGAGGTGCCTGGTACTGTCCTGACATCCTGTCTCCAGTCAGGAGGCATTGAGAAGATTACGATATGGCGGAACTGTGCGTCGGTGGTTGTTCCTCCCAGGTCGTGCACCTTCTTGAGGAGGTTCCAAATTTTCTCCTCATGTAACTCCATGTTGTCTACTGTTGGGTCAAAGACCTCATGTCGGAGGCTAGTTTCCACTTCCACTAGGTGGATCCTTTGTTTGTCCCATTTCTCAAACTGCTTAATCAAGTTTGACCAGATTTCTGATGCTTATCTCGTTTCGTCTATCCCCAGTCCCACGGGGTCGGTGGTGTTTGACACGATTGCGCCTGCCACCAGTCTGTCTCGTACTTCCCATTCCTCTAGACAGGGTGTAGGGCTGTACGCTGGGGTTGTCGTTGTCTGATAGATTGGCTCAGGGTAGGTGCCAGCTGCACGTGTAGGCCTCGGTATAGTGCCATTGAGGTATCTGCTCAGTCCTCTCGCTTGTATTGCAAATGATATTTCTCGCTTAAACGGCCTCCAGTTGTCCTCACCGACGAGCTGCTTCTCGTCCGGGAGCCTGGGTATGTTCAACATATTTCCTGTTGACATCTTGTTTGAAGTCATCTCGGTTAGGTTCTTTCTGTTGCGAGAACCCTTTTTTTTCTTTTTACTTCCGAATCAGATGGTGAGTCTCATAATCTGTTAAGGTAAGTTTAATCTCAGTTGATGATAGAACAACTGAGTTGATGTAGGTACCTGTTAAGGTAAGTTTAATCTATGGTGTAGTCAGTATGTGAGCGGGGCGTCCGATATACTCGAGCTCACCTCAGTTGATGATAGCACAACTGAAGGGTCCGTGATCTATATGGTACTATACAGTATAGTGTAATCGGAGATGGCGTATATGGATAGGGATGGTCAAAGCGGGTGACTGTATGTACAGGGAGTAGTATGTGTAAGTACATACGGAGTTTTCCCCAACAACATGCAACCCCATTAATGAGGGGAGGTCCATCACCAGTGGTCCCACAACCAAGGCATTGGCAAGCTACAGAACTGATCTCCTTCACTAGATGTACTCCTGTGGAAGCTCCAGGAGGGGACCCTTGCACCAGACAAGCAGTCCAGGTACCTCCCACCCCAAGCATGGACAGACAATGTATCCAAAAATGGGGAGCTTATGTCCAAAGGGCAGAACAAGGGGAATACGTAAAGCCAGAGAGAGGGATGTATGTCTTGGAAGTTAAAGGACAACTACCCAGAGGAGGAGGTCTGAATTTTCCTGACAGGGCACCCCCTCCCCATGATTCAAACCAGTCAAAGGACTGAGAAAGACCTCCAGGTCAGGAGGGCCAGGATCAATGAAGGGACTGGGAGGAGTGGAGGTGGAGCTCCTCCACCTGGAGGACCATCAGGTGGATCATTTAACACTGATTCTGACAAAGAGGGAAGTAATCCATCAGGTGGAAACAGCGGTAGGTTCCAGAAGGATAAAGAGGAACTCCCCACAGGAGCACCAGCCACTCCTCCTACCCACTATGATCATGACCAGCCATGGTATTATGATCTAAGGCAAGGGTGGCACCATAAGGCAGCTCCAAGACCCTCAAACAAAGGGCAGAACTCGTGGGAGAGCAATGAAGAGAAAAGTTGAATCACCACTGCGTCGAATCTAGACATATGGAAAATTGAAAGTTTCACAGGCAATGACTGTTCTGCATGGAAGATGTGGGGCCTCATCCTGGAAAGGATGTTTGGAGTACATCCTATCATCTACGCCTCAGCAGCCCTCTCCCACTTTGATTGATACATTAAACCAATTGAGGCTCAGAGGGCAGCACAACTGTCTCAAAGATTGGATGGAGTTTAAGCATGAGTTTGGGTCCAAATTTGGACCTATTGATGAAGCAGATGAGGAAAGGAGAAGTTTAGCCTGGATAGAGCAGATGCTGAAGGAAAGCTTTGCAAACTTCCTCATTTGTTTCAATGAGTGCACTCCATTAACTGGGTTCAACAATGAAGCCTTAATAACATACCTGAAGAAAGGGGTAGCTGTCATAAAGTATGTGGCCCTTATTATTTTCCTTTTCTCAATGTTTTGACACCTTTACTTGTATGATACATTATTTCATCACTGTTAACCCATTGATTACTGATCCACCTGACCCACCTTCTCCTTCCATTGTTGTTTCTCGTAGACCAGATTATGTATATATAGCCAACCCTCATGGCCTGGTCCCTTATCTTGGCCTCTCTGTCATTATCTTGGGACCAGGTATGTGCCCACTTACTAGTACCTATAACTTGTAAGACCTGGGTCAGAATTGGTCTTAGGGTAGGTTTTGGTATAGTGAGTTTACATTGTAGTGTGCTAGGAGCAGGCTGGAGCTCAAAGGAAACTATGGGAACTGCGACTGAGGACAGGAATGACCTAGTAGTGGCTGTGATGGAGAGATATGACCCTTGAAGGGGTTCCTATAAGGTCCAGGGAGGTCCCTAAGGTGTAGGGAGGGCAGGTAGAAGTAACGGGAACCTAGTAGGCATAAGAGCGTTGCGTAGTAGGAGTTGTACTTGCTAGGACATCAATGTAAGATTGAATAGGTCATAGTTGAGGTGGGTCTCAAATGTGTAAGCTCCTGAGAAGATATACGCCCGGGAGAGAGGTCCCGGGAAATGGGGGTTAGAGGTGAACATCCTCAAGTGTTGGAGGTTGTAATGGAGAAGCGGTGCGTAGTTCGACGTTACCTAGATCGAGGTCCCAGAGCTTGAGGAGCAGTTGGGAAGCTCAAGCAGGTTTGGGGAAGGTTAGCTCACCAAGGCATTAGGCGTTGGGGAGCTTTAGTATTGTTCAAGGGAGCCCAGGGACTCACTTGGATTGTTGAGACGTGAAGTAAAAGTGTATATTGGATTGTATAGACAATCATAGAGACAAACAGACAAGAGTAGAGAAAGTGAGATAGAGAAACAGAGAGTAAAGAGAAATCCATATGGTTAGCAGGTACAAAGGGACAGGAATTGGACCTATGCAAAAGGGTGTGTGTTCAAAATATACCAAGCTAGGGCTTCGGGATGTTACAAGACTACTTAAATAGGTACGGGAAGTGAACAAGGGGACATTGGGGAATTTGGAGAACATGAGGCAGGTAATCGAGATTGGTACTTAATGGATTTAGTGGTAGGAGGTTTCGTGCATGTGTTGGGGAGCCGTCAGGGTGTTTGGGAATGGAAAGGGTATCGAGAAAGGGGTGGTTGTACTGTCTTGGGGAGGTACCGGGAGCATGAGATACGTGAGGTAGGGGGTGTGGGAGAGTGTAGTTGCTGCTGGGACTGGCCTGGTTGTAGTCAGGGCATGACATAACTATGATACTCAATATATCTCTGTCATGATCTTGGGACCAGCTTGGGACCAGTGTGTCTCTGCTCTATGTAGTTGCTCCACCTTGTTGCTCTGTTTAGTTGCTCCGCTTAGTCACTCCGCCTCTGTTGCTTTGTGACACAGACAGTAAAGAAACAGAGAGTAAAGGACAATCTGTACAGGTACAAAGGAACTGGGACTGGACCTATGTTAAGGGGTGTGTGATCAATATATACCAAGCTGTGCTTTTGGACATTACAGAGCTGCTTAAATAGGTACGGGAAAGCTAACAAGGGAACATTGGGGGATCTGGTGAGGTGATTGAAATTAAGTACAAATGGAGATAGGATATGTTGTGTGTCAGTTTGGGGGCTCCGAGCCTTCAATGTATGTCAGAGTCCTGGGAGCTGCTTGTGAGCATGAGAGTGTGTAATAGGAGGGAGGTGTAAAGAGGTTCCGGAGGAGGAAAGGGGGTTCTGAGTAGGTGGGATGGGATGAGGAAATGGGTCAGGGCATGACATTACCCCACATTAGTCCTTCACACCCTTCAGAAGGACCTGTCACATCACTGTGGGAAATCACCTGATGAGTATGTGCTGATTCAAGAATTTTTCATTGAAGTTCCCCAAGGACTTCATTCTATACTTACACTTCATTGTTCCATTAAATTTCATTTAATGATGCCCGCCTCCTCTTCCAAACCCTTGCCTCCTTCAGCTCCTTCTCATGCCATCCTTCATTGTTCTCTGTTTGTGGAGTACACCACTTTCTGCTCTGCCTCTGAGTGTCATGAAGTCTCATGATGCGCCCTTTGATGTGCCATCAGCAGTGTGTTCCCATCAATCTCTTTTCACATGTTTATTGTACTTTATCACACAATCATCCCATTAGTTCCATTTGTTTTCATACGCTTCCATACAACTCATCCTTATTCATCAATTAGTTCATTATGGTTCATTATCAACTCATTATTACTCGTATATATTGATTCCTCACTCTTGTTCTATATTGCATCATTATCATTTTCCTTTTCTCACCGTCTCGACGCCCTTACTTGTACAATTACATCACTGTCAAATCCCATCGATTACTGATCCACCTGACTCCCATCATCGATTACTGATCCACCTGTTACCCTTCTCCTTCTACTGGCTTCCGCCACCTTCCTTGTTCCTAAACTGTACAGTATTACATCGCTATTTCTCGCAGATCGGATTATGTATATAAAGCCACTCCCTCACAGCCTGGTCCCTCATCTTGACCTCTCTGTCATTATTTGGGACCAGGTATGTGCTTACTTATTATTACCTATGACTACGATACTCAATATATCTCTGTCATTATCTGGGACCAGATTGCCTGCACTCCGCTTAGTCGCTCCGTTTCATCGCTCTGCTCAGTCGCTCCGTTTCATCGCTCTGCTCAGTCGCTCTGCTCAGTCACTCTGCTTAGTTGCTCCACTTCCCTGTTCTGCTTAGTCACTCCGCTTTAGGAGGTTGCTGAGGAGCTTCTTTGCCTTGGTGCAAGGTTCCCTTTGGTGTGTGGGGAGCTTCCTCATATTTCTTTCATCATTTATCCGCAAAACCTGTATTTTCGGCTAAGGGTCCGAATGTTACGATCACTTCTTTTTCATCTTATCTTTCTCCTTATCCCTTGTCTTATCTTTTATCTTTTGTCTTATCTTCTATCTCCCTTATCCTATATCTTGTCTTATCCTGTCACCTGACCTCTTATTCATGCTTACTGATACAACATGCACTTTTCATTTACTTACATTAAACACAGCAGTCTCACAACACATATACAGCATGACAATTGAGCTTTCATTACTTACACATTGCTTTACTTATGTCCTACTCATGTTTACCACTAACCCAGGGCGTTGGGCATTACTAGGGCAGAGGGTTGTTTACTAGTATATAGGCTGTAGCTACTTGCTGTATTTCCTTAGCTTTGATCTCGTCTATTCTACCTGGTTTAGCCCAGAACTCTGCTTGCCTCCTTTATCTCTCCACCACCTAAGGTTTTCTTGAGTGTGACACCTGGTAACACCTGTTACTAGAACCAGTTGCTGACACCGGAAGCGGTTGAGAACACTTCCCAGCAGTGGAAGCACCCAGAGCATGTTGGTTTTGGTGCTTTCAGCGCTGGGATCTGCTCTCAGCCCTTAGCTGAATATCCAGGCTTTGCAGATGTTCATCCCCCTCTCTAGCTCCTCAGCACTTCCCTCAGTGCCTGGTTGAACTATTTCCAAAGCAAGGGCTGCAGAGACCTGGATGTTTTGGTCCTGGAACATCAGACAGAGTTCTGTCCAGTCGATTAGTGATGTGCCGGCTGAGGCCCGGCTCAAAAGCCCCGGCCAAAGCTCATAAAAATCTTGAGCCGGGCCCAGCTGGGTTCCGGGTGTGGTAGGTGCAAACTGTGAGATCTCAAAACTTGTTGATCTGTTCAAGTATTCACCATTGAACTATATAGTATCCAATGTAATGTGTTAGTTTGAAAATACTGCCACAATGGTCTGAAAATCCTATCACAATCATTGCCAGGGTACAACATTGTTTCTTAATGCTCTACCTTTGTGAGAGGAGTGTAACATTAAGAATAATGGTGTACAGCAATCAAATAGTAGAGTTCCAGTTCACTAGACTTATCCAAGTAACAAGCAACAAAATCATTACCTGTACTTTCAACTATTGTCAATTCCAAATCAGATCAAAATGGTTCCTTCCTTGAGGCTTTTAGACAACATTCAAATTGAAAGGCGCTGCCACATCATGTTATAGTAAAATCTACAACATAATACCTTTCCAATCCTCATTAAGAGAGATTCACTGTGAATATTCTGATTTGATTCAAGCTCCACACCCATCTACAATGGCAAAAGTATCAGAATTGTAATGCTTCAACAATATTCCCCTTTAGGTGATTATAGCATTTACCAATAGTTATTCTTGCAGCTGAAAATAGTGCTAGTGATGCCCATATGGGTAAATATTGAGCATTTATCTTCATGCATATCAGCCATTGCCAATTCCCAGGTGGAAATTTTGGCACAAAATTCAAATACTGAGCCCCGGCTCAGAACCCAACTTGGGGTATTTTGAAAATTCTGAACCAGGCCCTAGAGAGAGAGACAGTGCCGGGCCAAGGGCTCAGAGCCGGAGCTGGCACATCACTACAGTTGATCACTGGGTTGTGCATTGTGCATGCGTAGCCACGGTAATCCTAGCACAATTGGAGCCATGAGGTGTAGGCAAGTTACCAGGAATTCAACCTTGTGAATTGTTCCATCCATAAAGCTGATCTGGTTGATATAAACCTGAGTTATTGAGCCTGCGGAGGTCCATTGGATAGCTCCAGAGGGACACTGTTTGTTAAGGTTACAAGGTTTTCAAGGTGTTGCATTGCAATGGTTTTGTCTATAAAGCATCTGGTAGCTCCACTGTCCATGAGGGTGGCATACTTTATCCTCATTGAGGTCAGAGAAGGGGAAACATAAAAGGATGATGAATGAATTGTAGGTCGCCCTGACCTACCTTGAAGTTCCCTCCCCATTTCCCCCTCATCCAACTTCTTTCAGTGAGTCAAGCATATTGATGTTCCAGATGTTGTCCATTCCTTCCCTTTCCTCCACCACAATTCCCACACAAATCTGTTCTAACGGACAAGTTTAATCATCCTTGCATCCTCTCACCTGGCTAATTACTCCTCTTCCTCAAGTTGAATTGGCTTTGGAAGCTCTCTCTGAGCTTCCTGGAGCTTCCTCTGGGTATTCCAGCAATTCTGGATGTGGGCAGTCCTTTGCTCAGTGCTCCTTTCTTCCACAACACATGCAGAGTTCCTATCTCTGTCTTCTCCACTCTTTCTTTGGGGGTCTATTTCCTCCCTGTATCTGCTTCTCTCCATTCTCCTCCATCCCTGCAGTGACAGCAGTCTTCCTCATTCTCTCTACCTGCATTGTCATAGTTTTTCTTATCCCCCCCAAGCAGCGGAAGCCCTTTATTGTCCCTCTTTCCAGTTGGACCTGTTTTGGATTGGCAGTCCAAATGTTGGCTGGTTCTTGCTTACTGTGCAAGGCGGACTTGTAAGGGGTTCCAGGGGCCAGCCCCAATCCAGGGAAGCAAGTTAGCCATCCCTGCACTGTCTTTTCACTGTGGAGGTTTCTCAAGCTCTCTGCTTGGGCACGTATAGCTCCATTCAAATCTGTAAACACATGGGTCTACTCATTATACAAGTGAGGTTCTTCCCTCCCAGTTACAACTGGTAACAGAAGCCAGGGAGCTACCCCTTTCTTGAGGTACATCACCAAGGCCTCATTATCGGACCTTAACGGAGCATATGGGTTGAAACAAGTAAGGATATTTGTAAAGCTTTCCTCTGACACCATGCTAACTTCCCTCTTGCCTTGTCTGCTTCATCAATGGGTCCGAATTTGGACCCAAACTCCCATTTGAATCCTGTCCAATCCTCAAGGGACTTGTGTTCCCCTCTCAGCTATTGTCAATCCAGCATAGTGAAGTGGGAGAGGGCTGCTCCAGTGAGGTGACTGGCTGTGGAAGCACATTTGTTCTTTTCTCCTAAATGTTCAAGGTTTAAGGACTTACCAATAAGTGGCAGTTACTGGCTTGAAGGTTTTTAACTGAGTATCTGCAACGTATGGAGATGCCCGTATAGGTAGGAGCCTGTGATGCATCATGCCGGAGCAGATATGTTGAACACGGCTATGCTGTTCACATGCCACTATTATGATCATGTGTTATAATATGTCATATGTAGTCATATTTAGTCATTTACTATATGCAGATTCCTCAGTACTTCCTTATGTAATACTGTCATACAACTATGTATATAAACAGGCCATATCCTGTACTGGAATCTAACTCGCTTCTCTCTCACTCTTATTGCCTCTCTGAGATTATAAGTCTTGTTACCCAGGTATGGTGCTAGAGAGTGTCCCACTATGCACCCCTTGCCTGCTCAACAATACCCAGTCAAGTAGGAGCAGGAAACCAGTGCTAAGTCCAAGGTATGGAATTTTACAAGGCTGTAGTTTACGGAAGTATTGTCCTTATGTATGGTACTCCATACAAAAAGTATTTCCTTTTATGGCAGTAGTTCTGCCTTATTTGGCCAAATGTAACACTGAGTTGAATTGTATTGAATTCTTGTGACCGGCACGGGATATCACGGGACTGTGACCCTTTGTCATGATTATTTTTTCTCGTCTCACTCAGTTACTCCCATACACTGCGGGGATGAAACCCTAATCTTGTAGTGAATATGAAGACATTAGGTACAAAACTCTCCAAAAATTCTCTGTTAGAGTTTGCTGAGACTTTTTTAAAATTTCTCCATGAAACAATCATGAACATGGCAGGAAACGAGATTATTTTGAATATTCCTATATTAATTTCAGCCTAATTCTGAACAGATTGTTCCAAAATAATCTCAGCAACAATTTTTTACAAGATTCTCAAAATTTTCAGCCTTTCCTCCGTGAGAAAAGTCGTTCATCCCCGCAGTGATAAATAGTTTATGTAAATTTGCTTTTATTTAGTCCTTCTCAAAAATTCTATGTAGGCGCCTGAAAGGCGCCCGGTTTTCTTGATTTCATAATATTTCATAATTCTCAAGGAAATGGCCGAGTTTTTGCCATGCACGGTGGTGCAGGAGCCTGCAATCGCATGTGCAAGTAGAGGTTAGCAATAAGCAAAGGCCCAGATTTATCAAAGAAATTAAAAATGAGCAAGGCTGAGGAAATTGGCAGAAAAGGCAATAACCCAGAAATAGCAAGGGAGTTCAGCATTAGCAGGAAAACTGGCAAGTAGTAAATTAGGAGTGAGCAAAGGACAATAAAGTTAGCCAGATTAGCAATTAACAATATTAGCAATTAATGAGGGAGTCAGCAATGAGCAAAGGCTCAGACTCAGGGAAATTAGCAGAAGGGCAATAACTCATAATTAGCAAGGGAGCTCAGAATTAACAAGAAGATTAGCAAGTAAAAATTGACAATGAGCAATAAGCAATGGCTCAATATTAGCAAGGGAGTTAGCAAGTAGAAAAATTAGCAATTGGCAATGAGAAAAGCTCAAGAAATTAGCAAGAAAGATTAACAGTGAGCTAATACTCAGGAAGCATAGCAGGCAGAAAAGAACAAATTAGCAATGAGCAAAGGCTCAAAATTAGCAGAAAAAATTTAGCAATGAGCAAGACTTCAAGATATTAGCAGACAGGGCAATAAATCATTATTGGCAAGGATATTAGTTGGTGATAGAAATGAGCAAAGAGGCTCAAGAATTAGCAAGAAAGTTAGCAATAAGCTAGGAGAATTACAAAAGCATTGTTGAAGGCCACATGATAGAAGTTCAAAATGTCACAAATGAATATGAGCAAAGGGAGCAAGGGTCAAGATGGGCCAAAATATTAACACTATGGTTCAATTTAGATTCCATGATGCAAGCAAATTCTCCTGAGAACAAGAAAGGACATCTGCAAAACATGGATATTTGGCTAAGGGCTGAGAGCAGATCCCAGCAGATCCCAGTACTGAAAGCACTGAGAGCAGACTGCTCTGAGTGCTTTCACTGCTGGGAGATGCTCTCAACTGCTTTCGGACCCTTAGCCGAAAATACAGGTTTTGCAGATGTTGGAAAATTCATTAGTGGTTTCAGGTCCTTCTTTACGGCTGTTCACAATTCAGAAAGCCAATAACACGAGAAGGATGGAATGCATACTTGATCCCAGTCTGAAGCAGTGAATTGATCCTTCGCAACATGCAGTGAAAAAGGGCCAGAATATGCAGATTTCGGAGCAATGTTGTTTTCAGGATCGCTTCCTTTTGACTTGAAAAGTCTCCTAACTTTTGAGACACAGTATGGTGTATTCTATGCAGAAAAAATACGATAGAGTCGAAAGTACATATGGTAAGTCAAAAGTTGGGCTCTCAAAAGTCAAAAGTTGGAAATTCAATGGTTTTCCAACGCAATCTTAGCGGGAAGTCGAGATTGTTGTGAAAATTTTGCGAAAGTCGAAAGTCGACCACTTGGCGCCCATCATACGCCCTCAACGTGACTATGTCGCTTAGCATTCCGAGTGCTCAATCTTTGTTGAACGGACGGTCAACGTTACCTGCAACTGGTTTCCTATCTTTCCAGCTAGGTTGGTTGGGTGACGCAGTATACCGGTGAGCAAAGTGTATGCTATTTGACTCTTGTTTGGGGCACCTCTTCTCTTATTTCAAAAACCAACTGGCTGCTGAATCAGAAATGGATCCGCCATTGGCCACTGAATTTGAGAGGGGCGCGTCTGGGTTTCATTTCTTCGGGGAGACTGTCATGCCTCACCCCAAGTTCCTTAGCCCATAAGCTCTCTAGCATAGCTCCCGATCTCCTCAGACCCCTTCCATGAATCCCTGAGAACACTTCAAACGTCCCACAGACCTCCTTACCGCTAGAACCACCTCCGCAACCCTTAGCTCCCCTCCATTCAACCGAATCATTCCACGACAGGGTCCTGGAACCCCGTACATGCGTCCATCATTCCATCCTCATGTACTTAGAATCCCCATTAAGTGCTCGCTTCATACCATGTCTCCTTGTTAACTTCCCCATACGTATTTAATCAGTCCAGGAGCGTTCAGAAGCCCAGCTTGGTATATTTTGAACACACACCCTTTTGCATAGGTCCAGTCCCTGTCCCTTTGTACCTGCTAACCATACGGATTTCTCTTTACTCTCTGTTTCTCTACCTCTGTTTCTCTCTACTTCTGTCTATTGTCTCTCTGATCGTCCATACGATCGAATATACGCTTTCACTTCAAGTCTAAGCCTTCCGAGTGAGTCTCCGAGCTCCCTCGAACATTACTAAAGCTCCCCAACGCCTACCCGCTTGGTGAGTTACCCTTCCCCAAACCTCCCAGAGCTCCCTAGCTACTTCGTAAGCTTCGGGACCTCGATCTAGGTAACGTCGAAGCTACCCCTCACGTCGAACTACGTATTGCTTCTCCGTTACCACCTCCCACACTCGAGGACGACCATCCTCAAACCTAGTCCCCAGGGACCTACCCTCCCTGGCATATCCCTTCTCGGGAGCTTACACCCTCGAGACCCCGTTGCATAACCCACCTACTCGACTCTATATTGACGTTCTAGCGAGTACAACTCCTACTACGCAATATCTTACGGTCCCGCACTCGTCCTGAACCTCCCTACGCATTAGGGACCTCCCTGGACCTCCTAGGAACCCCTCAAGGGTCACCATCTCGTCGTTCCAACTACTACTAGGTCATTCCCGTCCTCGGTCGCGGTTCTCGTAGCTCCCTTCGAGCTCCAGCCTGCTCCTAGCACGCTACAACATAAACCTCCACATACCAAAACCTACCCTAAGACCTATTTTGACCCAGGTCTTACATTATACCAAGCTCTCCCGTCACCGAACGGACTCGTCGCGACGAAATGTCGGCGACGTCAACGGAACGACCTTCTAGTTCCAAGACCGAATCAAAGAAACAAAAGAGCGCCTTATCTCGTGGAAACACGACACAAGCTCAAAAATCGAACCAGGCTGCTAGCTCCACTGTCATCACGGTGGCAGCTGGTCAACGCCTGATGTCCATCCCAGAACAGTCGTTCGGGGATGAAACCGCCAGCAACATCCGGACCCCAGAGGGACGTCAACCGGAAGTTCAGGGGCCCCCTCCAGTGGAACCTGGGATGGGACCACCACAACGGAGGTTTACCTCCATGGGTTACGCCCAACCTGCCAGTAGTCCCATGGGAGGTTTTGCATACTCCCCTACCTGGGGAACGAGAGGACCTCCCCCTGGTACCGATACCGCAGCTAGACATGGAGTCAGCTTCGAACGCGGGTGGAAGAGTCAGCGGTCAAGTAGCCGCTATCGAAAGGATACAAGGGGGGAGTACTGACCCTCTCACAGTACGACAACAGGAGAAACTTCCAGAGAGGAGGGTATCCCCTGCCGTATCCGAACAATCTCGGACGTCATCCCGGAGGTTACCAACACCTCCAGTACAGTCCCTTAACCTTCCTCCCCCGAGACGAGGAAGTTCACTCTCCAGTCTCCTGAAGAGCCCAGCTATGAATACGCCCAACTGGGAGCGTACACACGCAATACACCATAGCAGGACCAACTTCCCAGTACAACCCTTGTCCGAAATGACATTACGTCTGGAAGACGTCATTCGAATTCAGGAGTGTATCCCGGAGGATGTAGCTATGGTCCTAAGGGAGGTATTGGAGTCAATGGGGATCGAAATATTGGGAGACGGTCTCGAATTCTCAGACCTACGAGTACAGTTCCTAACAGTGGGAACTCAACTGGAGATAGACCTCCCAGAGAAGGCCCAGCAGTGGCTGATGACCCCCGCGAACCGATCAGATTTTCTCTGGCTGTACAACGTCCTATTGGACCCAGAGAGGATGTTGGAACTGTTAGAGGCAGAGGCCCGTTACGGGCGATCGTTCCGAAACTCGAGGGGAATACTTCCCCTCCTCCCTCATACCCATGGAAGGGAGAAGGAATTCTGTGGCGAAGCAGGGCTACGTATATTGTACCGAGCCTCTAACTACAGATCAGGAGCCGTACGGTTTGAACCTCCCCCTTCGAGGGTGAACATACCGAACTACCAGGCGATCCAAATACTTCGGAACGCAAACCTAGCGGAAGCAGCAGCTAAAATCGATGAGGAAAGTAACGAGGATGCTAACGCAATCGCTGCAAAAAATCGTAGACGCAGGAGGTACACCACGGCTCACCTCTTGGCCCCAGTGGAGTCAATGCCTGATCAGGATAGTCCCGTCCGGGTCCGTAACGGGCAGACGGTATACACGTACACGCCCATGAGGCATATGCACCAGCTTCTGGTCAGGAGA